>NC_068313.1:1117967-1151127 GCF_025860055.1 Xyrauchen texanus | reverse complement strand
TCCAATTTATTACTTCGTTCAGTACGTATTGCTTTGACTGGACAGCAAACAGCCAATCATGCATCAAATCAACACTTCCTAGCCCCTCCCTAGCAACCATTGTCGAGCACCTTAACAACCAAAATCCATAGAGGGATATCTTCCATTCTGAATGTCACAGAGGCATGGGAGTTGGTTTATATCATTCATACTGACAAGCAGCCTTTGGAGATTCATGATTGGCAGCTGCCAAGCCACTCCCTAGCAACTAAACAGAGTACCCTAGCAACCGTTTAGCAGTAACTATATCTCTGCACCAGAAAATCAGAGAGACTTCTGGGTTGATTTATTTCAATCAGGATGGCAAGGACACTTGATTAGTATCACTATGGTAACTGCCTAGCAACCAGATGGGGTTACCCTAGCAACCGAGTAACAAATCACATATCTCTGCATCAGAAAAACGTAGAGACTTCCGGGTTGACTTATTTCAATCAGGATGGAAAGGAGACTTCATTAGTATCACTATGGTAACTGCCTAGCAACCAGATGGGCTTACCCTAGCAACCGAGTAACAAATCACATATCTCTGCATCACAAAAACATACAGACTTCCGGTTTGACTTATTTCAATCAGGATGGCAAGGACACTTGATTAGTATCACTATGGTAACTGCCTAGCAACCACATGGGGTTACCCTAGCAACCTACTAACAAATCACATATTTCTGCACCAGAACATTATACAGACTTCTGGGTTGATTTATTTATGACCACAATTTCTGTTCTTTTCAAGCAGGCTATTTGATCGAGTTTTGCCACGGCAAGCACCACTCACATTTTCTTCAGGAAATGTACCTATCTAGTTAGTGGTGCTTGCAAAGCATCACTATTGTAATCTCACATACTTATTATTTTTATTTTTATTTTTATTTTTATATCTCTTAACAAAACTTCGGCACCTAACTCGTCCCGCACCGTTTGGCGTAGACCCACGAATGAGGTGTCAAATCGAACGGCCTATTGAGGACACGTGTGCTATGACTTTTATAAGCGATCGGAGTACGGTATTTGCCCCAGGGGCAAAAAAGCGGCCGAAAAATCACATAGACTTAACATTGAGACAAACTTTGACGCGTCACAGCTCCAAGCGAGGATTTCAGTAGAAACGTGTGATTTGCCACATTTGAAGAGGCTGGCAGGCTCTGTAAGAGCATACCTCAATATGGGGTAAAAGTTGCACCCCTGGGGGCAGGAGCTGCCCAAAAATGCCCCAATTGACTTATAATGGTGTAGGACGGCCCATGAAATGAAAAGGCATAGGGATTTGTATTGAACATAGCTCTGGATCACAGTGTCATAGAGACGAGGGGTGGGCTCATTTTACTCAGACGACCAATCAGTCTCTCAGGATCATTGTGAAGCTATCAAGCCACGCCCTAGCAACCATTAAGAGCACCTTAGCAACAAGTCCCATAGACTTCTATTGAAACATATCAAAGGGATATCTCCGGATAGAAGTGTCATAGAAACACAAGGGTGGTCTCGTTTGACTCGGGACAGCAAACAGCCAATCATGCATCAAATCAACACTTCCTAGCCCCTCCCTAGCAACCATTGTCGAGCACCTTAACAACCAAAATCCATAGAGGGATATCTTCCATTCTGAATGTCACAGAGGCATGGGAGTTGGTTTATATCATTCATACTGACAAGCAGCCTTTGGAGATTCATGATTGGCAGCTGCCAAGCCACTCCCTAGCAACTAAACAGAGTACCCTAGCAACCGTTTAGCAGTAACTATATCTCTGCACCAGAAAATCAGAGAGACTTCTGGGTTGATTTATTTCAATCAGGATGGCAAGGAGACTTGATTAGTATCACTATGGTAACTGCCTAGCAACCAGATGGGGTTACCCTAGCAACCGAGTAACAAATCACATATCTCTGCATCAGAAAAACGTAGAGACTTCCGGGTTGACTTATTTCAATCAGGATGGAAAGGACACTTCATTAGTATCACTATGGTAACTGCCTAGCAACCAGATGGGCTTACCCTAGCAACCGAGTAACAAATCACATATCTCTGCATCACAAAAACATAGAGACTTCCGGGTTGACTTATTTCAATCAGGCTGGCAAGGACACTTGATTAGTATCACTATGGTAACTGCCTAGCAACCAGATGGGGTTACCCTAGCAACCGAGTAACAAATCACATATCTCTGCACCACAAAATAGTACAGACCTCTGGGTTGATTTATTTCATTCAGGATGGCAAGGACACTTTATTACTATCACTATGGTAACTGCCTAGCAACCAGATGGGGTTACCCTAGCAACCAAGTAACAAATCACATATCTCTGCACCAGAAAATATCACAGACCTCTGGGTTGATTTATTTCACTCAGGATGGCAAGGACACTTGATTACTATCACTATGGTAACTGCCTAGCAACCAGATGGGGTTACCCTAGCAACCGAGTAACAAATCACATATCTCTGCACTAGAAAACAGTACAGACTTCCGGGTTGACTTATTTTACTCAGGATGGCAAGGAGACTTCATTAGTATCACTATGGTAACTGCCTAGCAACCATATGGGGTTACCCTAGCAACCAAGTAACAAATCACATATCTCTGCATCAGAAAAACGTAGATACTTCTGGGTTGGTTTATTTCAATCAGGATGGCAAAGACACTTGATTATGATCACTATGGTAACTGCCTAGCAACAAGGAGGGGTTACCCTAGCAACCGAGTAACAAATCACATATCTCTGCACCAGAAAATTGAAGAGAATTCTGGGTTGATTTATTTTAATCAGGATGGCCAGGAGACTTGATTAGTATCACTATGGTAACTGCCTAGAAACCAGATGGGGTTAACCTAGCAACCGAGTAACAAATCACATATCTTTCCACCAGAAATTTGTAGAGATTTCCGGGTTGACTTATTTCACTCAGGATGGCAAGGAGACTTCATTACTATCACTATGGTAACTGCCTAGCAACCATATGGGGTTACCCTAGCAACCAAGTAACAAATCACATATCTCTGCATCAGAAAAGCGTACAGACTTCTGGGTTGGTTTATTTCACTCAGGATGGCAAGGAGACCTGATTACTATCACTATGGTAACTGCCTAGCAACCAGATGGGGTTACCCTAGCAACCGAGTAACAAATCACATATCTCTGCACCAGAAAACACTACAGACTTCCGGGTTGACTTATTTCACTCAGGATGGAAAGGAGCCATGTGTTGTATTACCTTGGTAACTGCATAGCAACCACTTGGGCTTACCCTAGCAACCGAGTAACAAATCACATATTTCTGCACCAGAAAATCGTACAGACTTCTGGTTTCATTTATTTATGACCATAATTTTTGTTCTTTTCAAGTTATAGCATGCTGTTTGACGAGTTTTGCCACGACAAGCACCACTCACATTTTCTTCAGGAAATGTACCTATCTAGTTAGTGGTGCTTGCAAGCATCACTATTGCAATCTCACATACTTATTATTTTTATTTTATTTTTATTTTATATCTCTTAACAAAACTTCGGCACCTAACTCGTCCCGCACCGTTTGGCGTAGACCCACGAATGAGGTGTCAAATCGAACGGCCTATTGAGGACACGTGTGCTATGACTTTTATAAGCGATCGGGGTACGGTATTTGCCCCAGGGGCAAAAAAGCGGCCGAAAAATCACATAGACTTAACATTGAGACAAACTTTGACGCGTCACAGCTCCAAGCGAGGATTTCGTAGAAACGTGTGATTTGCCACATTTGAAGAGGCTGGCAGGCTCTGTAAGAGCATACCTCAATATGGGGTAAAAGTTGCACCCCTGGGGGCAGGAGCTGCCCAAAAATGCCCCAATTGACTTATAATGGTGTAGGACGGCCCATGAAATGAAAAGGCATAGGGATTTGTATTGAACATAGCTCTGGATCACAGTGTCATAGAGACGAGGGGGTGGGCTCATTTTACTCAGACGACCAATCAGTCTCTCAGGATCATTGTGAAGCTATCAAGCCACGCCCTAGCAACCATTAAGAGCACCTTAGCAACAAGTCCCATAGACTTCTATTGAAACATATCAAAGGGATATCTCCGGATAGAAGTGTCATAGAAACACAAGGGTGGTCTCGTTTGACTCGGGACAGCAAACAGCCAATCATGCATCAAATCAACACTTCCTAGCCCCTCCCTAGCAACCATTGTCGAGCACCTTAACAACCAAAATCCATAGAGGGATATCTTCCATTCTGAATGTCACAGAGGCATGGGAGTTGGTTTATATCATTCATACTGACAAGCAGCCTTTGGAGATTCATGATTGGCAGCTGCCAAGCCACTCCCTAGCAACTAAACAGAGTACCCTAGCAACCGTTTAGCAGTAACTATATCTCTGCACCAGAAAATCAGAGAGACTTCTGGGTTGATTTATTTCAATCAGGATGGCAAGGAGACTTGATTAGTATCACTATGGTAACTGCCTAGCAACCAGATGGGGTTACCCTAGCAACCGAGTAACAAATCACATATCTCTGCATCAGAAAAGCGTAGAGACTTCCGGGTTGACTTATTTCAATCAGGATGGAAAGGACACTTCATTAGTATCACTATGGTAACTGCCTAGCAACCAGATGGGCTTACCCTAGCAACCGAGTAACAAATCACATATCTCTGCATCACAAAAACATAGAGACTTCCGGGTTGACTTATTTCAATCAGGCTGGCAAGGACACTTCATTAGTATCACTATGGTAACTGCCTAGCAACCAGATGGGGTTACCCTAGCAACCGAGTAACAAATCACATATCTCTGCACCACAAAATAGTACAGACCTCTGGGTTGATTTATTTCATTCAGGATGGCAAGGACACTTTATTACTATCACTATGGTAACTGCCTAGCAACCAGATGGGGTTACCCTAGCAACCAAGTAACAAATCACATATCTCTGCACCAGAAAATATCACAGACCTCTGGGTTGATTTATTTCACTCAGGATGGCAAGGACACTTGATTACTATCACTATGGTAACTGCCTAGCAACCAGATGGGGTTACCCTAGCAACCGAGTAACAAATCACATATCTCTGCACTAGAAAACAGTACAGACTTCCGGGTTGACTTATTTTACTCAGGATGGCAAGGAGACTTCATTAGTATCACTATGGTAACTGCCTAGCAACCATATGGGGTTACCCTAGCAACCAAGTAACAAATCACATATCTCTGCATCAGAAAAACGTAGATACTTCTGGGTTGGTTTATTTCAATCAGGATGGCAAAGACACTTGATTATGATCACTATGGTAACTGCCTAGCAACAAGGAGGGGTTACCCTAGCAACCGAGTAACAAATCACATATCTCTGCACCAGAAAATTGAAGAGAATTCTGGGTTGATTTATTTTAATCAGGATGGCCAGGAGACTTGATTAGTATCACTATGGTAACTGCCTAGAAACCAGATGGGGTTAACCTAGCAACCGAGTAACAAATCACATATCTTTCCACCAGAAATTTGTAGAGATTTCCGGGTTGACTTATTTCACTCAGGATGGCAAGGAGACTTCATTACTATCACTATGGTAACTGCCTAGCAACCATATGGTGTTACCCTAGCAACAGAGTAACAAATCACATATCTCTGCATCAGAAAAACGTACAGACTTCCGGGTTCACTTATTTCAATCAGGATGGCAAGGAGACTTGATTAGTATCACTATGGTAACTGCCTAGCAACCAGATGGGGTTACCCTAGCAACCGAGTAACAAATCACATATCTCTGCATCAGAAAAACGTAGAGACTTCCGGGTTGACTTATTTCAATCAGGATGGCAAGGACACTTGATTAGTATCACTATGGTAACTGCCTAGCAACCAGATGGGGTTACCCTAGCAACAGAGTAACAAATCACATATCTCCGCATCAGAAAAACGTAGAGACTTCCGGGTTGACTTATTTCACTCAGGATGGCAAGGAGACTTCATTAGTATCACTATGGTAACTGCCTAGTAACCAGATGGGGTTACCCTAGCAACCGAGTAACAAATCACATATCTTTGCATCACAAAATAGTAGAGACTTCCGAGTTGACTTATTTCACTCAGGATCACTATGGTAACTGCCTAGCAACCAGATGGGGTTACCCTAGCAACCGAGTAACAAATCACATATCTCTGCACCAGAAAATAGTCGAGACTTCCGGGTTGACTTATTTCACTCAGGATGACAAGGACACTTCATTAGTATCACTATGGTAACTGCCTAGCAACCAGATGAGGTTACCCTAGCAACCGAGTAACAAATCACATATCTCTGCATCAGAAAAACGTAGAGACTTCCGGGTTGACTTATTTCAATCAGGATGGCAAGGAGACTAGATTAGTATCACTATGGTAACTGCCTAGCAACCAGATAGGGTTACCCTAGCAACCGAGTAACAAATCACATATCTCTGCATCAGAACACCGTAGAGACTTCCGGGTTGACTTATTTCAATCAGGATGGCAAGGAGACTTTATTAGTTTCACAATGGTAACTGCCTAGCAACCAGATGGGGTTACCCTAGCAACCGAGTAACAAATCACATATCTTTGCACCAGAAAATAGTAGAGACTTCTGGGTTCATTTATTTCACTCAGGATGGCAAGGACACTTCATTACTATCACTATGGTAACTGCCTAGAAACAAGATGGGGTTACCCTAGCAACCGAGTAACAAATCACATATCTCTGCCCCAGAAAATAGTACAGACTTCTGGGTTCACTTATTTCAATCAGGACGGCAAGGAGACTTGATTACTATCACTATGGTAACTGCCTAGCAACCAGATGGGGTTACCCTAGCAACCGAGTAACAAATCACATATCTCTGCATCAGAACACCGTAGAGACTTCCGGGTTGACTTATTTCAATCAGGATGGCAAGGAGACTTTATTAGTTTCACAAAGGTAACTGCCTAGCAACCAGATGGGGTTACCCTAGCAACCGAGTAACAAATCACATATTTCTGCACCAGAAAATCGTACAGACTTCTGGGTTGATTTATTTACAGACTTCTGGGTTGATTTATTTATGACCATAACTTTTGTTCTTTTCAAGTTATAACATGCTGTTTGACGACTTTTGCCACGGCAAGCACCACTCACATTTTCTTCTGGAAATGTACCTATCTAGTTAGTGGTGCTTGCAAAGCATCACTATTGTAATCTCACATACTTATTATACTTTTTATTTTTATTTTTATTATATCTCTTAACAAAACTTCGGCACCTAACTCGTCCCGCACCGTTTGGCGTAGACCCACGAATGAGGTATCAAATCGAACGGCCTATTGAGGACACGTGTGCTATGACTTTTATAAGCTGATCGGGGTACGGTATTTGCCCCAGGGGCAAAAAAGCGGCCGAAAAATCCCATAGACTTAACATTGAGACAAACTTTGACGCGTCACAGCTCCAAGCGAGGATTTCGTAGAAACGTGTGATTTGCCACATTTGAAGAGGCTGGCAGGCTCTGTAAGAGCATACCTCAATATGGGGTAAAAGTTGCACCCCTGGGGGCAGGAGCTGCCCAAAAATGCCCCAATTGACTTATAATGGTGTAGGACGGCCCATGAAATGAAAAGGCATAGGGATTTGTATTGAACATAGCTCTGGATCACAGTGTCATAGAGACGAGGGGTGGGCTCATTTTACTCAGACAACCAATCAGTCTCTCTGGATCATTGTGAAGCTATCAAGCCACGCCCTAGCAACCATTAAGAGCACCTTAGCAACAAGTCCCATAGACTTCTATTGAAAAAGATCAAAGGGATATCTCCGGATAGAAGTGTCATAGAAACACAAGGGTGGTCTCGTTTGACTCGGGACAGCAAACAGCCAATCATGCATCACTTCAACACTTCCTAGCCCCTCCCTAGCAACCATTGTCGAGCACCTTAACAACCAAAATCCATAGAGGGATATCTTCCATTCTGAATGTCACAGAGGCATGGGAGTTGGTTTATATCATTCATACTGACAAGCAGCCTTTGGAGATTCATGATTGGCAGCTGCCAAGCCACTCCCTAGCAACTACACAGAGTACCCTAGCAACCGTTTAGCAGTAACTATATCTCTGCACCAGAAAATCAGAGAGACTTCTGGGTTGATTTATTTCAATCAGGATGGCAAGGAGACTTGATTAGTATCACTATGGTAACTGCCTAGCAACCAGATGGGGTTACCCTAGCAACCGAGTAACAAATCACATATCTCTGCATCAGAAAAACGTAGAGACTTCCGGGTTGACTTATTTCAATCAGGATGGCAAGGACACTTCATTAGTATCACTATGGTAACTGCCTAGCAACCAGATGGGCTTACCCTAGCAACCGAGTAACAAATCACATATCTCTGCATCACAAAAACATAGAGACTTCGGGTTGACTTACTTCAATCAGGATGGCAAGGACACTTCATTAGTATCACTATGGTAACTGCCTAGCAACCAGATGGGCTTACCCTAGCAACCGAGTAACAAATCACATATCTCTGCATCAGAAAAACGTAGAGACTTCCGGGTTGACTTATTTCAATAAGGATGGCAAGGACACTTGATTAGTATCACTATGGTATCTGCCTAGCAACCAGATGGGGTTACCCTAGCAACCGAGTAAAAAATCACATATCTCTGCATCACAAAAACATAGAGACTTCCGGGTTGACTTATTTCAATCAGGATGGCAAGGAGACTTCATTAGTATCACTATGGTAACTGCCTAGCAACCAGATGGGCTTACCCTAGCAACCGAGTAACAAATCACATATCTCTGCATCAGAAAACGTAGAGACTTCCGGGTTGACTTATTTCAATAAGGATGGCAAGGACACTTGATTAGTATCACTATGGTATCTGCCTAGCAACCAGATGGGGTTACCCTAGCAACCGAGTAACAAATCACATATCTCTGCATCACAAAAACATAGAGACTTCCGGGTTGATTTATTTTAATCAGGATGGCCAGGAGACTTGATTAGTATCACTATGGTAACTGCCTAGCAACCAGATGGAGTTACCCTAGCAACCGAGCAACATATCACATATCTCTGCACCAGAACACACTACAGACTTCCGGGTTGACTTATTTCACTCAGGATGGAAAGGAGCCATGTATTGTATTACCTTGGTAACTGCATAGCAACCACATGGGCTTACCCTAGCAACCGAGTAACAAATCACATATTTCTGCACCAGAACATCGTACACATTTCTGGGTTGGTTTATTTATGACCATAATTTTTGTTATTTTCAAGTTACAACATGCTGTTTGACGAGTTTTGCCACGACAAGCACCACTCACATTTTCTTCAGGAAATGTACCTATCTAGTTATTATTATTATTATAATAATATATTATTATTCTTCTCTACACAAAACTTCGGCACCTAACTCGTCCCGCAGCCGTTTGTCACAGACCCACCAATGAGGTGTCAAATCGAACGGCCTATTGAGGACACGTGTGCAATGACTTTTATAAGCGATCGGGGTACGGTATTTGCCCCAGGGGCAAAAAAGCAGCCGAAAAATCCCATAGACTTAACATTGAGACAAACTTTGAGGCGTCACAGCTCCGAGCGAGGATTTCAGCAGAAACGTGTGATTTGCCACATTTGAAGAGGCTGGCAGGCTCTGTAAGAGCATACCTCAATATGGGGTAAAAGTTGCACCTCTGGGGGCAGGAGCTGCCCAAAAATGCCCCAATTGACTTATAATGGTGTAGGACGGCCCATGAAATGAAATGGCATAGGGATATTGTATTGAACATAGCTCTGGATCACAGTGTCATAGAGACGAGGGGGTGGGCTCATTTTACTCAGACGACCAATCAGTCTCTCAGGATCATTGTGAAGCTATCAAGCCACGCCCTAGCAACAATTAAGAGCACCTTAGCAACAAGTCCCATAGACTTCTATTGAAAAACATCAAAGGGATATCTCCGGATAGAAGTGTCATAGAAACACAAGGGTGGTCTCGTTTGACTCGGGACAGCAAACAGCCAATCATGCATCACCTCAACACTTCCTAGCCCCTCCCTAGCAACCATTGTCGAGCACCTTAGCAACCAAAATCCATAGAGGGATATCTTCCATTCTGAATGTCACAGAGGCATGGGAGTTGGTTTATATCATTCATACTGACAAGCAGCCTTTGGAGATTTCATGATTGGCAGCTGCCAAGCCACTCCCTAGCAACTAAACAGAGTACCCTAGCAACCGTTTAGCAATAACTATATCTCTGCACCAGAAAATCAGAGAGACTTCTGGGTTGATTTATTTCAATCAGGATGGCAAGGACACTTGATAAGTATCACTATGGTAACTGCCTAGCAACCACATGGGGTTACCCTAGCAACAGAGTAACAAATCACATATCTCTGCATCAGAAAAGCGTAGAGACATCCGGGTTGACTTATTTCAATCAGGATGGCAAGGACACTTCATTAGTATCACTATGGTAACTGCCTAGCAACCAGATGGGCTTACCCTAGCAACCGAGTAACAAATCACATATCTCTGCATCAGAAAAACGTAGAGACTTCGGGTTGACTTATTTCAATAAGGATGGCAAGGACACTTGATTAGTATCACTATGGTATCTGCCTAGCAACCAGATGGGGTTACCCTAGCAACCGAGTAAAAATCACATATCTCTGCATCACAAAAACATAGAGACTTCGGGTTGACTTATTTCAATCAGGATGGCAAGGAGACTTCATTAGTATCACTATGGTAACTGCCTAGCAACCAGATGGGCTTACCCTAGCAACCGAGTAACAAATCACATATCTCTGCATCAGAAAAGCGTAGAGACTTCGGGTTGACTTATTTCAATAAGGATGGCAAGGACACTTGATTAGTATCACTATGGTATCTGCCTAGCAACCAGATGGGGTTACCCTAGCAACCGAGTAAAAAATCACATATCTCTGCATCACAAAAACATAGAGACTTCCGGGTTGATTTATTTTAATCAGGATGGCCAGGAGACTTGATTAGTATCACTATGGTAAATGCCTAGCAACCAGATGGAGTTACCCTAGCAACCGAGCAACATATCACATATCTCTGCACCAGAACACACTACAGACTTCCCGGTTGACTTATTTCACTCAGGATGGAAAGGAGCCATGTATTGTATTAACTTGGTAACTGCATAGCAACCACACGGGCTTACCCTAGCAACCGAGTAACAAATCACATATTTCTGCACCAGACCATCGCATACAGACTTCTGGGTTGGTTTATTTATGACCATAATTTTTGTTATTTTCAAGTTACAACATGCTGTTTGACGAGTTTTGCCACGACAAGCACCACTCACATTTTCTTCAGGAAATGTACCTATCTAGTTATTATTATTATTATAATAATAATAATTATTCTTCCACACAAAAGTTCGGCGCGTAACTTGTCCCGCAGCTTTTGTCACACACCCCTCAGTGAGGCGTCAAATTATGCGGCCTATTGAGGAGAGGTGTGGAATGACTTTAATAAGCGATCGGGGGTACGGTATTTGCCCCAGGGGCAAAAAAGCGGCCGAAAAAATCCCATAGACTTAACATTGAGACAACCTTTGAGGAATCACAGCTCCGAGCGAGAATTTCGCAGAAACGTGTGATTTGCCACATTTGAAGAGGCTTGCAGGCTCTGTAAGAGCATACCTCAATATGGGGTAAAAGTTGCACCTCTGGGGGGCAGGAGCTGCCCAAAGTTGCCCCATTGACTTACAATGGTGTAGGACGGCCCATGAAATGACATTGCATAGGGATATTGTATTGAACATAGCTCTGGATCACAGTGTCATAGAGACAAGGGGGTGGGCTCATTTTACTCAGACGACCAATCAGTCTCTCGCGATCATTGTGCAGCTATCAAGCCACGCCCTAGCAACAATTTAGAGCACCTTAGCAACAAGTCCCATAGACTTCTAATGAAAAACATCAAAGGGATATCTCCGGATAGAAGTGTCATAGAAACACAAGGCTGGTCTCGTTTGACTCGGGGCAGCAAACAGCCAATCATGAATCACCTCAACACTTCCTAGCCCCTCCCTAGCAACCATTGTCGAGCACCATAGCAACCAAAATCCATACAGGGATATCTTCCATTCTGAATGTCACAGAGGCATGGGAGTTGGTTTATATCATTCATAGTGACAAGCAGCCTTTGGAATTTCATGATTGGCAGCTGCCAAGCCACTCCCTAGCAACTAAACAGAGTACCTTAGCAACCGTTTAGCAATAACTATATCTCTGCACCAGAAAATCAGAGAGACTTCTGGGTTGATTTATTTCAATCAGGATGGCAACGACACTTGATAAGTATCATTATGGTAACTGCCTAGCAACCACATGGGGTTACCCTAGCAACAGAGTAACAAATCACATATCTCTGCATCAGAAAAACGTAGAGACTTCCGGGTTGAATTATTTCAATCAGGATGGCAAGGACACTTCATTGGTATCACCTTGGTAACTGCCTAGCAACCAGATGGGGTTACCCTAGTAACCGAGTAACAAATCACATATCTCTGCATCAGAAAAACGTAGAGACTTCCGGGTTGACTTATTTTAATCACGATGGCAAGGAGACTTGATTAGTATCACTTTGGTAACTGCCTAGCAACCAGATGGGGTTACCCTAGCAACCGACTATCAAACAACATATCTCTGCCCCAAAAAATACTACAGACTTCCGGGTTGACTTATTTCAATCAGGATGGCAAGGACACTTGATTAGTATCACTATGGTAACTTCCTAGCAACCATATGGGGTTACCCTAGCAACCGAGTAACAAATCAAATATCTGTGCACCAGAAAATAGTACAGACTTCTGCGTTGATTTATTTCAATCAGGATGGCAAGGACACTTCATTAGTATCTCTATGGTAACTGCCTAGCAACCAGATGGGGTTACCCTAGCAACCGAGCAACATATCACATATCTCTGCATCACAAACACGTAGAGACTTCCGAGTTGACTTATTTCAATCAGGATGGCAAGGAGATTTCATTAGTATCACTATGGTAACTGCCTAGCAACCAGATGGGGTTACCCTAGCAACCGAGTAACAAATCTCATATCTCTGCATCACAAACATGTAGAGACTTCCAGGTTGGCTTATTTCAATCAGGATGGCAAGGACACATCATTAGTATCACTATGGTAACTGCCTAGCAACCAGATGGGGTTACCCTAGCAACCGAGTAACAAATTGCATATCTCTGCATCACAAAAACGTAGAGACTTCCGGGTTGACTTATTTCAATCAGGATGGCAAGGACACTTCATTGGTATCACCTTGGTAACTGCCTAGCAACCAGATGGGGTTACCCTAGTAACCGAGTAACAAATCACATATCTCTGCATCAGAAAAACGTAGAGACTTCCGGGTTGACTTATTTTAATCACGATGGCAAGGAGACTTGATTAGTATCACTTTGGTAACTGCCTAGCAACCAGATGGGGTTACCCTAGCAACCGACTATCAAACAACATATCTCTGCCCCAAAAAATACTACAGACTTCCGGGTTGACTTATTTCAATCAGGATGGCAAGGACACTTGATTAGTATCACTATGGTAACTTCCTAGCAACCATATGGGGTTACCCTATCAACCGAGTAACAAATCAAATATCTGTGCACCAGAAAATAGTACAGACTTCTGCGTTGATTTATTTCAATCAGGATGGCAAGGACACTTCATTAGTATCTCTATGGTAACTGCCTAGCAACCAGATGGGGTTACCCTAGCAACCGAGTAACATATCACATATCTCTGCATCACAAACACGTAGAGACTTCCGAGTTGACTTATTTCAATCAGGATGGCAAGGAGATTTCATTAGTATCACTATGGTAACTGCCTAGCAACCAGATGGGGTTACCCTAGCAACCGAGTATCAAATCTCATATCTCTGCATCACAAACATGTAGAGACTTCCAGGTTGGCTTATTTCAATCAGGATGGCAAGGACACATCATTAGTATCACTATGGTAACTGCCTAGCAACCAGATGGGGTTACCCTAGCAACCGAGTAACAAATTGCATATCTCTGCATCACGAAAACGTAGAGACTTCCGGGTTGACTTATGTCAATCAGGATGGCAAGGAGACTTCATTAGTATCACTATGGTAACTGCCTAGCAACCAGATGGGGTTACCCTAGCAACCGAGTAACAAATTACATATCTCTGCCCCAGAAAATAGTAGAGACATCCGGATTGACTTATTTCAATCAGGATGGCAAGTAGACTTGCTTAGTATCACTATGGTATCTGCCTAGCAACCAGATGGGGTTACCCTAGCAACCGAGTAACAAATCTCATATCTTTGCACCAGAAAACAATAGAGACTTCAAGGTTGACTTATTTCACTCAGGATGGCAAGGAGACTTCATTACTATCACTATGTTAACTGCCTAGCAACCAGATGGGGTTACCCTAGCAACCAAGTAACAAATCACATATTTCTGCACCAGAAAATCGTACAGACTTCTGGGTTGGTTTATTTCAATCAGGATGGCAAAGACACTTGATTAGAATCACTATGGTAACTGCCTAGCAACAAGGAGGGGTTACCCTAGCAACCAAATAACAAATCACATATCTCTGGATCAGAACATCGTAGAGACTTCCTGGTTGACTGATTTTACTCAGGATAGCAAAGAGACTTGATAAATATCACTATGGTAACTGCCTAGCAACCAGATGGGGGTACCCTAGCAACCGAGTAAAAAAAAACATATCTCAGCAGTTATAAAATGCTATTTGACGAGTTTTGCCACGGCAAGCACCACTCACATTTTCTTCAGGAAATGTACATTCTAGTTTTCTCTATTATTCAACGTATATATTTAGTAGCAATATCAGGGTTTCACTTTGCTAAATGTTGTTTAATCAAGTCAAGTCATTTTTTTCATAGCACTTTAATACACATAGTTTCAAAGCAGCTTTACAGAAAGTCATACAGTATATATGATAATAGTTTAAATGAACTAGTATGACAGCATTTTTTTTAATGGTTGGGTTGAACTGAACAACACATTTTTTTCTACATGATATTAGGTAATATTATGGAATTCCACCTGCTGAAAAGATGATAATTTAAAAAATATATATTTTGATGTGCAGGCAATCAAATATTCACAATTTCAAAATAATACAAATCCAGAATTTTCAGAAAGCAAAATATTAGAAAAATAGTGTAATTTAGCCATAGATGTGAGGTTCAGACCACCGGTGGGGGTAATGAATCACATAGATGGCCTTTAATGGAATATTCCGGGTTCAATACAAGTTAATCTCAGTCGACAGCATTTGTCTCATAATATTTATTACCACAAACATTAATTTGGACTCGTTCCTCCTTTTCTTTAATAAAAGCACAAATGTGTGTTCCAGTGAGACACTTCCAATGGAAGTCAATGGGGTTTAATCTGTAAACATTCAAATACTATTTCACAAGTATAGACACAAGACATAAACAATATGTGTGTTAACATGATTTTACTGTCATTAAATCACTCACTGACCACATCTGTGTGAAACTATTTTACAACTTCATCACCATGATGATATAATGTCAACAAACCCTAAAATAACTAATCATTTAAACAACTTTACAGCTCAAATAATACACAAGTTTAACAGAACAATTCATACAAGTGCTTTAACCCTTGTGCATCAATTAAAAAAAGTTACACATAGGTCCGTAATGGACAAAAATGGCCATGTCAAAAAAGTGTCATAAAAATATTATAGAATAATATTTTTTTCTACTTTCACTGACTTATATTTTAACCAGCATCAGTTCTAATCATAATTACCAAACATTCATTTATTTTCAGAATTTTAACACTTTAAACGCCGGTTTGTTTACATAATGCCACTGTTGTTTTTTATAAAAAATATAATAATTATAATTATTTTCAATTTAATAAATGCTAAACAGAATTTGTTTTATTTTTATTATTAGAGCCTCAGACACCCCCGCGACCCTGTACACAGGATAAGCGGTTGACGATGGATGGATGGATGGATGGATGGAGCCTCAGACACATACAAACCACACTCTGAAATCCATACCAACACACTCACACAATTATATATTCATAATGTATCTAATTGGCTCTATAATATGCATAAGCCAAAAACAGCAGAAAACAACAACAAAAGTGATGATATGCCAAACCTGAAAAAATGGCACGATCTGGTAAACAATATTTAAAATGTAAATTTTGAAGCCTTGCCAACATAATGAAAGCATGTTAAACAAGATTGCATAATTTTATAGTTAAATGGCACTGGGATTAAAAATCGCAGTTTTAATGGGTTTCAATGTGTCATTTTTGTCAAAAACGACGCTAAGAGGGAGTATTTTGTGTAACTAGTGCAAAAAATATTTTTTTAAAGAAAATAGGGTGAAATATTAAAATTCCAATAAAAATTCACACCTGTGGAAAATTTTATGCAGTTAGCATTAACACAGACAAAGTTATCAAAAAAACAAAACTGAAAAAGCCAAAAATGTCCACAAGGATGCACAAGGGTTAATTAAATTATAATCTTCATATTTCTGTCTTTAAACCTCCAGAAATAAACCCCACTGACTTCCATTGGAAGTGTCTCACTGGAACACACATTTGTGCTTTTATTAAAGAAAACACACACACACACTCACACACTCACAAACACACACACACACACACACACACACACACTAAGAAAATGACGCATTGAAATTAATTTTAGCAGTAATCAATGTTATGCCTTAAAAGCTGTCAAATGAGCTTAACTTGCATTGAATCTGGAATATTTTTTAAATTTCTTTGGGAAGAATGAAGAAATTTACCTGTTTTTGAAAGAAATTCACTCTAAAAAGTCAGTCAGTTCTGGATTTATTTATTTAGCTTTATTTGAAGTGCAAAAAATATTTTTTTAAAAGAGTATTTTTGGGGTGTTACTAATTTTAAAAATGCAGATTAAATTATAAAAAAATGTAACACCAATGATGCCAGTGTATGATGTACTATTGACGATACACTCACAGGCCACTTTATTAGGTACACCTGTACATCTACTTATTAATGCGATTATCTAATCAGCCAATAATGTGGCAGAACTTTCATGGATAAAATCATGTGGGTCAGGAGCTTCAGTTAATGTTCACATCAACCATCAGAATGGGGAAAAATGTGATATCACTGATTCAAACTGCATGATTGTTGGTGTCAGATGGGCTGGTTTGTGTATTTCTGTAGCTGCTGATCTCCTGGGATTTTCACTGCTGCCACACGATTGGCTGATTAGATAATCGCATGAATAAGTAGATGTACAGGTGTACCTAATAAAGGGGCCTGTGAGTGTACAGTATATACTGTAAGCTATAGGTAAACACACAGAATTATCACAGATTCTCTTGAGAAATCAATTAACTGAGGTCTTAGTACCTCAGAAGGATGGATTCTTCTCATACACTTCACATCTGATGAGCAAATACCCAAACAGAAGGAAAGTCGGCATTCATTCTGTTGTAATAATTTGTGTCTCAGTTGAGATTGATGCTGGAGTTTGACTTTATAAGTCTTTCATTGAGCCTGTGGATTTAACACATTTAATACAGCAGCTTGAAATATCCGGCCAATCTGTGGCACATCTGGCATGAGAAGTATGCATTATTTATCAGGCCTGCAGATGCTTCTAGATTGACTTGTGCTGCTATTGTTCAGACATGGTCATTATAATGGTGTAATGCAAAACAAACCTTAATGGTCCTTAATAACCTTATTTATAAGCTTCATTTTCTTTGTTCAAAATGTCACTTTTCTTTTGATTTTAGAGTGAAATAGGGTTTTTTGGAGGATTTGAAAACATCAGGGGCTACAAGATGAACTACAGTAACCTGCGCTCCTCGTGTAGTTACTCCATCTCAACGTCCACCACGGTGAATGAGCTCACTCAATACATATTCAGATGAGTTCAGCGTCTGCAAACATGGAAGCAGCTGATCAGACAGAGAAGCTGGTTTGATGTGTAAATATTTGCAGGCTCAGCAGACTGTCAGGAGCTCACAGAAGATCTCGTGTTTGTGTTTCTCCAGCAGCATCTCATTACGTGAACTCTAGAACATTCAGTGTGTGCAGATACCATTAAGCTGAGTGTAGAGCTCATCACTCATGTTCCATCAAACCCAAATGACTTTTTTTTTTGTCTTCAGTTGAACACAAAAGAAGAAATGATCAAAAGCCTTCACAGAGTTTATTCAACATAATGTGTGTGAAAAATGACTCCTGTCGGTCAAACTTGATGAAACGTTATTAGCCACAGTAAAAGTACTCGGTATGACTCATTTAGTCTACTAAAAACATACAATAGGTTTTGGTAAGTCTGTGTGTGTGTGAGTGTGTGTGTGTGTGTGTGTGTGTGTGTGTGTGTGTGTGTGTGCGTGTGTGTGCGCGTGTGTGTGCTGTGTGTGTGTGTGTGTGTGTGTGCATGTGTGTGTGTGCATGTGTGTCTGCGTGTGTGTGTGTGTGTGTGTGTGTGTGTGCATGTGTGTGTGCGCGTGTGTGTGTACATGTGTGTGTGTACATGTGTGTGTGTGTGTGTGCGTGTGTGTGTGTGCGTGTGTGTGCGCGTGTGTGTGAGTGTGTGTGTGTGCATGTGTGTGTGCATGTGTGTGTGCGCGTGTGTGTGTACATGTGTGTGTGTGTGCATGTGTTTGTGTGCATGTGTGTGTGTGTGTGTGTGTGGCTGCATGTGTGTGTGTGTCTGCATGTGTATGTTTGTGTGTCTGTGTGTGTATATGTGTGTGTGTGTGAAAGAGTGTGTCTGTGTGTGTATATGTGTGTGAGAGTGTGTGTGTATGTGTGTGTGTCTTCGTGTGTGTGTGTGAGTGTGTGTGTGAGTGTGTGTGTGTGTGTGTGTGTGTGTGTGTGTGTGTGTGTGTGTGTGTGTGTGTGTGTGTGTGTGTGTGTGTGTGTGTGTGTGTGTGCGTGTCCTCATATCCACTGAGTGTAATGACCCTTGTCCTGTTAAAGCACACACACGCTTGGACAGTGTTTCCAGGCTGTTTGTTTGCGAGCTTTCAAGACAGCTGTTCATGTGTGACTGATGGAACGATGTGTTGTGTGAGGGTTAGTGGAGTGTTCACACGTCTCCATGTGCTCTCAGTAGGATGTGTGGGGTATATTGACACAATGTTTGACCTCCACTGTGTGTTGTTACAGATAAACGCTCTCATTCTCTCTGAACATCTGAGTGAACTGTGTTCAAACTCTCACAGCTGAGCAGCTGAACGTTGATTAAATGTTGCCGTTAATGCACCCTTGTAAAGGGATTAAGGGAAAGGAAGAGGCGAGAACTGGCTTGACAATATAAAAAATTGTTTAATAAAGAAAAAAACCAAAAGACACAAACACACACACGATGGACAGCTGCCCGTAATCGCTCTCTCTCTCTCGCACCACCGTCCACAGTCGGTCTTTATCCCTCTCTGAGGCTTGATTAGCCTGATAAGCCGCTGGGTTTGTAGAGTCTCGACCCGGCCCCGGCCTCAGCCCTGTCACAACTCTGCTATCTAGGTGAATGTTTTCACCTGACATTAACATGCTTACATGCGTCTAAAATATGTCTCCTGTGAGGGTCTTTGATTTCATTACTACATCAGTGTGTTTCTGTATAATAATGTCAGACAGATACATAAGATATTCCGTGAACTCAAAATCATAAATGAGACTTGAATTCCTCAGTTGTTTCTCCTAGACAGCGATGAGATTCAGTGGTGATGTTTGCTGAAGTCAGATGTTTCTCTGTAATCTCTCGTGTGTCTCCACTAGAGTTTATACCACAGATCTCAATGTGAACTCTAACATTTCTCATCAATTCTTCCAAGAGCAAATGATCTGAGCTACACAATCCATATTTTTAGGAGAAACATTTGTGGCAAACTTGGTATTGACAGTAAATGAAACTCAACTGAGTCCATTAAGTTTTCTGAACTTTGAAACCTCGTGTGTGTATGTATATATATTTTTTTTAAACTCAGAACAATCTTGTGGATGAGCTTTTCCAAATTTGTATATCATGTGTGTTTTATTTGTGTAAACAGGGTCTAACTCTTTTTCTCTGTCATTGAAGTGTGGACAGTGTGTGTGTGTGAGTGTTTGTGTGTGTGTGTGTGTCTTTGAGTTTGTGTGTGTGAGAGTGTGTGTGTGGGCATGTTTATGTGGTTTACGAGGACAATTTTTTAGGTTACAAACTGGTAATTACAAGGGTATAATGCTATAAATGTGGTTTATGAGGACATTTCTAATGTCGTCATAACTTAAATAGTTTAAAAAACATTAAACAATGTTTTATTGAAAATATAAGAATGCACAAAGTTTTCTGTGAGGGTTAGTTTTAGGGGGTGTGTTAGGTTTAGGGATTGTGTATGGTTTAGAGGTTGTGTTGGGTTTAGGGGTTGTGTTGGGTTTAGAGGTTGTGTTGGGTTTAGGGGTTGTGTTGGGTTTAGGGGTTGTGTCGGGTTTAGGGGTTGTGTTGGGCTTAGGGGTTGTGTTGGGTTTAGAGGTTGTGTTGGGTTTAGGGGTTGTGTTGGGTTTAGGGGTTGTGTCGGGTTTAGGGGTTGTGTTGGGTTTAGGGGTTGTGTCGGGTTTAGAGGTTGTGTTGGGTTTAGGGGTTGTGTTGGGTTTAGGGGTTGTGTCGGGTTTAGGGGTTGTGTCGGGCTTAGGGGTTGTGTCGGGTTTAGGGGTCGTGTTGGGTTTAGGGGTCGTGTCGGGTTTAGGGGTTGTGTCGGGTTTAGGGGTTGTGTCGGGTTTAGGGAATGTGTATGGTTTAGAGGTTGTGTTGGGTTTAGGGGGTTGTGTTGGGTTTAGAGGTTGTGTTGGGTCTAGGGGTTGTGTTGGGTTTAGGGGTTGTGTCGGGTTTAGGGGATGTGTTGGGTTTAGGGGATGTGTTGGGATTAGGAGTTGTGTTGGGTTTAGGGGTTGTGTTGGGTTTAGGGGTTGTGTTGGGATTAGGAGTTGTGTTGGGTTTAGGGGATGTGTTGGGTTTAGAGGTTGTGTTGGGTTTAGGAGTTGTGTTGGGTTTAGAGTTTGTGTTGGGTTTAGGGGTTGTGTTGGGTTTAGGGGATGTGTTGGGTTTAGGCGTTGTGTTGGGTTTAGGGGTTGTGTCGGGTTTAGGGGATGTGTTGGGTTTAGGGGATGTGTTGGGATTAGGAGTTGTGTTGGGTTTAGGGGATGTGTTGGGTTTAGGGGTTGTGTTGGGATTAGGAGTTGTGTTGGGTTTAGGGGATGTGTTGGGTTTAGAGGTTGTGTTGGGTTTAGGAGTTGTGTTGGGTTTAGAGTTTGTGTTGGGTTTAGGGGATGTGTTGGGTTTAGGGGATGTGTTGGGTTTTGGGGTTGTGTTGGGTTTAGGAGTTGTGTTGGGTTTAGAGTTTGTGTTGGGTTTAGGGGATGTGTTGGGTTTAGGGGTTGTGTTGGGATTAGGATTTGTGTTGGGTTTAGGGGTTCTGTTGGGATTAGGGGTTGTGTTGGGTTTAGGGGTTGTGTTTGGATTAGGGGTTGTGTTGGGTTTAGGGGTTGTGTTGGGATTAGGGGTTGTGTTGGGTTTAGGGGTTGTGTTGGGTTTAGGGGATGTGTTGGGTTTAGGGTTTGTGTTGGGTTTAGGAGTTGTGTTGTGTTTAGAGTTTGTGTTGGGTTTAGGGGATGTATTGGGTTTAGGGGTTGTGTTGGGATTAGGGGTTGTAATGGGTTTAGGAGTTCTGTTGGGTTTAGGGATTCTGTTGGGATTAGGGGTTGTGTTGGGATTAGGAGTTGTGTTGGGTTTAGGGGTTGTGTTGGGATTAGGGGTTGTGTTTGGATTAGGGGTTGTGTTGGGTTTAGGGGTTGTGTTGGGTTTAGGGGATGTGTTGGGTTTAGGCGTTGTGTTGGGTTTAGGGGATGTGTTGGGTTTAGGGGTTGTGTTGGGTTTAGGAGTTGTGTTGGGTTTAGGGGATGTGTTGGGTTTAGGGGTTGTGTTGGGTTTAGGAGTTGTGTTGTGTTTAGAGTTTGTGTTGGGTGTAGGGGATGTGTTGGGTTTAGGGGTTGTGTTGGGTTTAGGGGTTGTGTTGATTTTAGGGGTTGTTTTGGGTTTAAGGGTTATGTTGGGTTTAGGGGTTGTGTTGGGTTTAGGGGTTGTGTTGGGTTTAGGGGTTGTGTTGAGTTTAGGGGTTGTGTTGGGTTTAGGGGATGTGTTGGGTTTAGGGGTTGTGTTGGGTTTAGGGGATGTGTTGAGTTTAGGGGTTGTGTTAGGTTTAGGGGTTGTGTTGGGTTTAGGGGATGTGTTGGGTTTAGGGGTTGTGTTAGGTTTAGGGGTTGTGTTGAGTTTAGGGGTTGTGTTGATTTTAAGGGTTGTTTCGGGTTTAGGGGTTGTGTTGGGTTTAGGGGTTGTGTTGGGTTTAGGGGTTGTGTTGGGATTAGGGGTTGTGTTGGAATTATGGGTTGTGTTGGAATTATGGGTTGTGTTGGGATTATGGGTTGTGTTGGGATTAGGGGTTGTGTTGAGTTTAGGGGTTGTGTTGATTTTAGGGGTTGTTTTGGGTTTAGGGGTTGTGTTGGGTTTAGGGGTGGTGTTGGGTTTAGGGATGTGTTGGGTTTAGGGGTTGTGTTGGTTTAGGGGATGTGTTGGGTTTAGGGGTTGGGTTGGTTTAGGGGATGTGTTGGGTTTAGGGGTTGTGTTGGGTTTAGGGGTTGTGTTGGTTTAGGGGATGTGTTGGGTTTAGGGGTTGTGTTGGTTTAGGGGTTGTGTTTGGATTAGGGGTTGTGTTGGGTTTAGGGGTTGTGTTGGGATTAGGGGTTGTGTTGGGTTTAGGGGTTGTGTTGGGTTTAGGGGATGTGTTGGGTTTAGGGTTTGTGTTGGGTTTAGGAGTTGTGTTGTGTTTAAAGTTTGTGTTGGGTTTAGGGGATGTATTGGGTTTAGGGTTGTGTTGGGATTAGGGGTTGTAATGGGTTTAGGAGTTCTGTTGGGTTTAGGGATTCTGTTGGGATTAGGGGTTGTGTTGGGATTAGGAGTTGTGTTGGGTTTAGGGGTTGTGTTGGGATTAGGGGTTGTGTTTGGATTAGGGGTTGTGTTGGGTTTAGGGGTTGTGTTGGGTTTAGGGGATGTGTTGGGTTTAGGCGTTGTGTTGGGTTTAGGGGATGTGTTGGGTTTAGGGGTTGTGTTGGGTTTAGGAGTTGTGTTGGGTTTAGGGGATGTGTTGGGTTTAGGGGTTGTGTTGGGTTTAGGAGTTGTGTTGTGTTTAGAGTTTGTGTTGGGTGTAGGGGATGTGTTGGGTTTAGGGGTTGTGTTGGGTTTAGGGGTTGTGTTGATTTTAGGGGTTGTTTTGGGTTTAAGGGTTATGTTGGGTTTAGGGGTTGTGTTGGGTTTAGGGGTTGTGTTGGGTTTAGGGGTTGTGTTGAGTTTAGGGGTTGTGTTGGGTTTAGGGGATGTGTTGGGTTTAGGGGTTGTGTTGGGTTTAGGGGATGTGTTGAGTTTAGGGGTTGTGTTAGGTTTAGGGGTTGTGTTGGGTTTAGGGGATGTGTTGGGTTTAGGGGTTGTGTTAGGTTTAGGGGTTGTGTTGAGTTTAGGGGTTGTGTTGATTTTAAGGGTTGTTTCGGGTTTAGGGGTTGTGTTGGGTTTAGGGGTTGTGTTGGGTTTAGGGGTTGTGTTGGGATTAGGGGTTGTGTTGGAATTATGGGTTGTGTTGGAATTATGGGTTGTGTTGGGATTATGGGTTGTGTTGGGATTAGGGGTTGTGTTGAGTTTAGGGGTTGTGTTGATTTTAGGGGTTGTTTTGGGTTTAGGGGTTGTGTTGGGATTAGGGGTTGTGTTGGAATTATGGGTTGTGTTGGAATTATGGGTTGTGTTGGGATTATGGGTTGTGTTGGGATTAGGGGTTGTGTTGAGTTTAGGGGTTGTGTTGATTTTAGGGGTTGTTTTGGGTTTAGGGGTTGTGTTGGGTTTAGGGGTGGTGTTGGGTTTAGGGGATGTGTTGGGTTTAGGGGTTGTGTTGGTTTAGGGGATGTGTTGGGTTTAGGGGTTGGGTTGGTTTAGGGGATGTGTTGGGTTTAGGGGTTGTGTTGGGTTTAGGGGTTGTGTTGGTTTAGGGGATGTGTTGGGTTTAGGGGTTGTGTTGGTTTAGGGGTTGTGTTTGGATTAGGGGTTGTGTTGGGTTTAGGGGTTGTGTTGGGATTAGGGGTTGTGTTGGGTTTAGGGGTTGTGTTGGGTTTAGGGGATGTGTTGGGTTTAGGGTTTGTGTTGGGTTTAGGAGTTGTGTTGTGTTTAAAGTTTGTGTTGGGTTTAGGGATGTATTGGGTTTAGGGGTTGTGTTGGGATTAGGGGTTGTAATGGGTTTAGGAGTTCTGTTGGGTTTAGGGATTCTGTTGGGATTAGGGGTTGTGTTGGGATTAGGAGTTGTGTTGGGTTTAGGGGTTGTGTTGGGATTAGGGGTTGTGTTTGGATTAGGGGTTGTGTTGGGTTTAGGGGTTGTGTTGGGTTTAGGGGATGTGTTGGGTTTAGGCGTTGTGTTGGGTTTAGGGGATGTGTTGGGTTTAGGGGTTGTGTTGGGTTTAGGAGTTGTGTTGGGTTTAGGGGATGTGTTGGGTTTAGGGGTTGTGTTGGGTTTAGGAGTTGTGTTGTGTTTAGAGTTTGTGTTGGGTGTAGGGGATGTGTTGGGTTTAGGGGTTGTGTTGGGTTTAGGGGTTGTGTTGATTTTAGGGGTTGTTTTGGGTTTAAGGGTTATGTTGGGTTTAGGGGTTGTGTTGGGTTTAGGGGTTGTGTTGGGTTTAGGGGTTGTGTTGAGTTTAGGGGTTGTGTTGGGTTTAGGGGATGTGTTGGGTTTAGGGGTTGTGTTGGGTTTAGGGGATGTGTTGAGTTTAGGGGTTGTGTTAGGTTTAGGGGTTGTGTTGGGTTTAGGGGATGTGTTGGGTTTAGGGGTTGTGTTAGGTTTAGGGGTTGTGTTGAGTTTAGGGGTTGTGTTGATTTTAAGGGTTGTTTCGGGTTTAGGGGTTGTGTTGGGTTTAGGGGTTGTGTTGGGTTTAGGGGTTGTGTTGGGATTAGGGGTTGTGTTGGAATTATGGGTTGTGTTGGAATTATGGGTTGTGTTGGGATTATGGGTTGTGTTGGGATTAGGGGTTGTGTTGAGTTTAGGGGTTGTGTTGATTTTAGGGGTTGTTTTGGGTTTAGGGGTTGTGTTGGGTTTAGGGGTGGTGTTGGGTTTAGGGGATGTGTTGGGTTTAGGGGTTGTGTTGGTTTAGGGGATGTGTTGGGTTTAGGGGTTGGGTTGGTTTAGGGGATGTGTTGGGTTTAGGGGTTGTGTTGGGTTTAGGGGTTGTGTTGGTTTAGGGGATGTGTTGGGTTTAGGGGTTGTGTTGGTTTAGGGGTTGTGTTGGTTTAGGGGTTGTGTTGGGTTTAGGGGATGTGTTGGGTTTAGGGGTTCTGTTGGGTTTAGGGGTTGTGTTGGGTTTAGGTTTTGTGTTAGTTTTAGGGGTTGTGTTGGGTTTAGGGGATGTGTTGGGTTTAGGGGTTGTGTTGGGTTTAGGGGATGTGTTGGGTTTAGGGGTTGTGTTGGGTTTAGGGGATGTGTTGGGTTTAGGGGTTGTGTTGGGTTTAGGGGTTGTGTTGGGTTTAAGGTTTGTGTTAGTTTTAGGGGATGTGTTGGGTTTAGGGGATGTGTTGGGTTTAGGGGTTCTGTTGGGTTTAGGGGTTGTGTTGGGTTTAGGTTTCGTGTTAGTTTTAGGGGTTGTGTTGGGTTTAGGGGTTGTGTTGGGATTAGGGGTTGTGTTGGGTTTAGGGGTTGTGTTGGGTTTAGGGGTTGTGTTGGGATTAGGGGTTGTGTTGGGTTTAGGGGTTGTGTTGGGTTTAGGGGATGTGTTGGGTTTAGGGGTTCTGTTGGGTTTAGGGGTTGTGTTGGGTTTAGGTTTTGTGTTAGTTTTAGGGGTTGTGTTGGGTTTAGGGGATGTGTTGGGTTTAGGGGTTGTGTTGGGTTTAGGGTTTGTGTTGGGTTTAGGGTTTGTGTTGGGTTTAGGGGTTGTGTTGGGTTTAGGGGTTGTGTTAGGTTTCCTTTAGCCCCTCAACATCACTGAATCAGTCTGGGAATCCTAAATACAGAGAAGTGTGTTCTGCAAGTTCTGCAGATGCTTGAACACCCTTAAAACTGCACTTTATAAGAAGTTAATCAATAAATAAACATTAGTCATGACATTTATAAAACATCCACTTTGAAAATTTGCACAGCACTGCATATATTGCAACCATTCATTAGTGTTCATTTTTCATTCATTCACTAAATCATTTCATTTATTTATTTATTTTATTGACATTATTTGTAAATAAAAAAACACAGAGCCGGGTAGATTATTCTGAAATGTAATCTGTACTGACACGCAATATGTTCTAATTCTGATTACTATTTGCATATTATGATAAACATCTAATCATTCATTTTAAATGCATTAAACAGCAGTATGAACTCAAACAGAAATGTGCTTTTTGTATGTTTGGTGCTTAAAGTGTCACGATTTTATATTTAAAATAAACACTGTTTCCTTAGAAAATGAGAACATGCATGTCACATTAAAAATCATTTTCAGTTTATATTTGCAGCCACACACCAACCCTCCTGTGACTCTAGTGCTCAAGAAGTCTGGTGCTGTCTTAATTAACTGTAATTACCTCATTTTTTATTTATTTTGCATATTTTGGAAAAGAAGTATGGATCACTCCAAAATAATTCAGTTGAATCAGTACTGAATTACAGATGTCATGATGCATCGTAATTGTTGGGTAAATAATCGAAAACAAATCAAATCATTGTCAGAGCAAATATTGACATGCCTAATAATCAGTAAATTATGCACTAGTTCTTTCTGATAAATGATTGCAACTGTAACATGCACTGATGTGTTCACAGGACAAAGGTATGTTTCATGAAAGTCAGGTCAGGGCATGTTGTCCCACTTTAAACAGGGCAGTTTTTTGCATGTGTTTTAAAGGTGATAGATTTCTACAATTTATCAAATACAATATTTGTTGTCCAAAACAATGTTATTATGCATATATTGTCCTTTCCATTTCTGTTGTTTCATGAATCATTGCTTCATAATTCACATTTAGCTGAAAAGCCTTTAATAGACTGTTTAATGCAGGTGTACATTTAAAGAGATTAAATGTTATATTAACATGAGACCACATGTGTAATAGCAGGTTCCAGTGTGACAACATGCCCCACTATTGGACTCAACGTGTTTTCAATTTGCTGTTTTTTTTGTTTTCTGGGAAAAACATTGATAATGTTTGTGACAGGGTTCTTAACCTGTTAACCTGCACCAGTGCGCAGTCGCACCGAAGAGTCCCTCCCCCCCCCCAGTTTAATGTTTATGAATAGATTTAACGTGAAAGAACATCATTAATCTTGGCAAACTATATATCATTTTAAAGGTGTAAGCCTCAAGCATCGATGATAGAGCTCTGTTTTTCGATGAAAAGCTTATAACGAATGTATTTCTTGCATTTATGTAAGCAATACAGATCAAACAAACGTAATCAAAAACGGAGTACTTACCAGTAGTGTCGTAATAACGAGCCACACACGCATCCACTGCTAAAAGTTCCAGATTGGATGGAAAGTTGAGGGTCCACTGAATAACATCCCATAGAGCATTTTTAGTCCAAAGAAACAATAACGTTGTAACATTGATGGTTATTCCTTTGTTTACATCGAGTTTCTTCAGGGTGAAGTATCATACTTGTCGGTTATGCAATAAAATTATGCATAAAAACAGACTCCCGGTAGCCAAACGTTATATGGGTGTGTTGCTTAGAGTGTAATGAACAAATTAAGACCGCACACACACACACAAATACAAAGATAGGCAATATATAGGTCGAAATATCCAAACACTGCCGTCAGTTTTTTGGCGTCATGATATGCTGATCCTATTGTTTTGTCTTTACAAACGAAAGCCAATGAAAGAATTGAAATGATATGACTGATAGAAAATGTAGCCAAGCAGTGCACGATTCCAACGATATCCGGGAAGTTTAAATTCCTCGCGAACAAGATGTTTTTTATTTATTTGAATCAGCCACTCTAACCTGCGAATTAGGCTGTGACCACACCCCGTCATTTGACAACAAACGAGCCATAGTAAAAAGACGGTTCCCCAGTCAACATCTGTTTTCGCGTCTTACTTACTGGACGGATTATCTCATCAAATGGATCGTCAAAAGAAGTTTTTTCTGCTGAAGATGTTTTATTTGAGATCACTTTCGAAGCAGCGATGACGAAATTGAGGAGTGAATACAGCGGCGACGGTGATATACTTGAGGACGGAAAAGATGGTCCAATTTTACATCGGTGAGTTGCTATGTAACATGCACACATTATACGTGTGTGTGTGTGAGAGAGAGAGAGAGAGAGAGAGAGAGAGTGTGTGTGTGTGTGTGTGTGTGTGTGTGTGTGTTTGTTTGTTTTCCCATTTGATTTATATGGTAAATGCATTGTGGTCTGAAAAGACCAAATATAAAACAAATGGCTTGTCTGATGGCTGGCTATCAGTGTGATTGTTTGTTGGTTCTATGTCTGACCATCCATATGAATGCTGTCTGTATCACTGGCCATCACCAGCCATTGAATGTTGAATGGGCGACTATCGGTATGAATAGTGTATATGACTAAAATAGCTTGCAGTACCCTTCATAACATTTGGTCATTAGGTTGCTTTTGAGGTATCCAAGGAGGCTTCTTGGTACCTGGACATAGTCTCGGAAAAAATATTGCAGAAATCTCATTTTTCATAATATCTTCCTCAAATGTGAAATATAAACTGATGAGACTTGTGGCTTTCAATCAATTGCCTAACTGGATTCATCCAGGTTTGTTTTCATTGATTTTTCCATAAAATAATGAAATGTTACTTGCAGTACAAATTATCTTCAAGACACTTTAAATTCTATAAATTTTTGTCTGTGTAAGTTTTTTCAACTTTTACATTTGGGTAATAAACTCCAAAGTGTCTTCTTTTTAAATATGTCTAAATTGTGCATGTAGAGCAAATTGTTCAGTAACTACAATTATTTTAGTTTGGGGATGTCATTTCTGGGGATGTGCCTCAGGCAGGGGAGGTAGAAAGGGAACCGACATAGTCTTGGAAAAAAGCTTGCAGGAACCCCATTTTTCATTATATCTTCCTCAAATTTGAAATATAAACTGATGAGACTTGTGGCTTTCAATCCTTTACGTAATTGGATTCCTCCAGGTCTATTTTTATATATTTGTACATGAAATAATAAAACATTTTTTGAAGTTCACATTATTTATGAGGCACTTCAACTTTTATAACTTTTTATTTGTTTGAGCATTATCAACTCTGATTTGTTGTTAGTAGAGTGCCAAGTGTCTTCTTTCCAAAGAGACCTTAATTGTGCCTGTGGTACACTGTTCTCAGGAGCTATATTTATTTTAATTCAGGTATGTCATTTTCAGCTGCGAGCCCCTGAGTGGGGGTGCAGGTTAACAGGTTAAGATGGGGAAAGAGGAGGCGGGAATGGGGTTTATTTCTGGAGGTTTAAAGACAGTGTGTGAAGATTATAATTTAATTAAAGCACTCGTGTATTATTTGAGCTGTAAAGTTGTTTAAATGATTAGTTATTTTAGGGTTTGTTGACATTATATCATCATGGTGATGAAGTTGTAAAATAGTTTCACACAGATGTGGTTAATAAGTGATTTAATGACAGTAAAATCATGTTAACACACATATTGTTTATGTCTTGTGTCTATACTTGTGAAACAGTATTTGAATGTTTACAGATTAAACCCCATTGACTTCCATTGGAAGTGTCTCACTGGAACACACATTTGTGCTTTTATTAAAGAAAAGGAGGAACGAGTCCACATTAATGTTTGTGGTAATAAATAATATGAGACAAATGCTGTCGACTGAGATTAACTTGTGTTGAACCCTGAAAGTGGTGTGCCACTGACCATTTTCTTAAATTCATGACTTGCCCTCCTGTTTTAGCACACTGCAATAGAAGACACTATATTAGAATTACTTTCACATACAGTATATTACAGCACAGATCAGTGTTTTGTCCTCCATAAAGCAGGTTTCCTGTAGGATACTGTCTGGAGGATCATTCCTGCAGGAGCTTTGCAGCTGTCCTGTAGGTTCCATTCTAAACATGTTAGGTGCTAAGAACAAATGGATGACTTTGCAGCACTGGCATGTGGTTGGCTGACAGTCCTCTAGCTCTGTGGTTCACATGGTGTGAAAATGTCGTTGTTAAGGCACAGACCTGCATTTGTCACCTCAACATTTGTTCAGACCCCAAATCTGGTGAGTCACTGGCTGGGGCAACAGCCTGTGAAATGACACAATCTATGAGATTTAAGACTGTCTAGCTTTCTAAAAGAGCTTTCGATTGTATTTACTATTCATGTAAATTTCACATTAAAGTATATTTTAATAGTTGTGTGCAACATAAGCGCACTCTGTTTTACCTGTCAAGTTGAAGAGAGTTTGCTGTTTTTAATGTGACGCAAGACAATGAAGGCATCTACTGCAATGTCAAAATGTATTAGTAAACTGAACATTGCTACATGGATTTTGCTTTAAATAGGTGTTGTGGTAAGAGAGGAGTTCAAAAGTTATAATGTTTGTGTTGAGACCAAATACATTCAAATGTTTACCAAAAAAATATCCATACTAAGGATTTGTACATTGATTCTGCATAAAGCTCCTGTTTGTTAAAGACAAAACCCCCACATATTTTGCACCTTTGGCCCTGAGAAAGAGAGAGAAAATGGGCAGGCCCATTTTTCTTGCATCAGAGGAAAACCATTTGTTGGTCTGGACTCTCATTTGCATACAGAGACTTAAATTCAGCAGTGCCAAACACCTTCAGTTGTTAAAAGAAACTTTGCTGAGAGGATACTTGAGCTTCCAAACCTTCCTCGGATGGCTGGTTATTAAAATCTAGAACAGAAATGGAGGCAAGAAAGTTGTTTGTGTGTCTTTGTTTAGTTACAGTCGCTACCCTCTGGACAGTGGGAAGCACAACCACCAGATTTTACACATTCGAGGAAGCCAAACCAGGAACAGTTATTGGGAACCTGTCACTGGATCTGAAAATCCACACGTCCTATTATCCAAACACAAGCTTCCGTTTCATGCAAGAGGGAAATTCATCTCTGATCAATATACAAAAGAACGGTGGTCTTTTGACAGTGGGAGAGCGCATAGACCGGGAAAGCCTCTGCCAAAGGTCTCCGGTGTGCCTCATCACATTTGATGTTGTAGTTGTTTCAAAGGACAAGTTTGACCTTATTCATGTGGAGATTCAGGTAAGAGACATCAATGACCACTCTCCTCAGTTCACCCATATTGAGATGCAACTCGAGATTGCAGAGGATGTGGCTGTGGGCACACGGTTCCCGTTAGATGTCGCGAATGATTTGGATATCGGACACAATTACATCCAAAGTTATCACCTATTTCAAAACAGCCATTTCAGTATCGAGACAAGGAGTGGGGAGGAGGGCATTAAATATCCTCAACTCGTCCTGGTGAAGGAACTTGACAGGGAAGTAGAAGACGCTTTTACTCTTCAAGTTACGGCGAGTGATGGTGGCGATCCTCCGAAGCTGGGAATGCTAATAGTTAAAGTCAACGTTTTAGACTCCAACGACAACAGCCCTCAGTTTGAGCTTGATTCCCTTAAATTTGAGCTTCATGAGGACGCACCAGCTGGGTATCTTTTGTTCAAACTCCACGCAGTGGACCCTGACAGTGGTATAAACAGTGATGTGCGGTATGATTTTGTGGAAGGTGTTGTCAATGAGCTCAAGGACTCTTTTTCAATTGATCCGTTGAGCGGTGCAGTGACTCTTAAATCACAGGTAGACTACGAGACAAGAAAATCCATTGAGCTCAATGTACAGGCGTACGATTTAGGTGTCGACTCTATTCCTTCCATTTGTAGAGTCACTGTTGAAATTATGGATGTGAACGACAATGCTCCTGAAATCTCTATTACACCAATGACATCCACGAGCGAAGGTATCGCTTACATCACCGAGGCAGCAGCAGCGGAGAGCTTTGTCGCTCTCATCAGCACCACGGATAAGGACTCAGGAGTCAACGGACAAGTGCATTTAAGTTTGAACGGACATGAACATTTCAAACTTCAACAGGCTTATGGCGACACATTTATGATCATCACAACAGCCACTTTGGACAGAGAGAAGATTCCCGAATACAATCTGACAGTTACGGCTGAAGATTTGGGTTCGCCCCCTTTTAGCATTTCAAGACAATACACGATCAGGGTGAGCGATGAAAATGACAACCCTCCACTGTTTAGTAAATCTGTCTATGAACTTTCAGTTATGGAAAACAAAGAACCTGGCTCTTACATTGGCACTTTAGTCGCTCGTGATCCAGATGCAGTGGCAAACGGAAAAGTGACTTATAAAATGATTGATACAGAGATCGCCGGAGCTCCGCTGAGCACTTTGGTTTCATTGGACTCTGTTTCTGGCACTCTGTTTTTAGTAAAGTCTCTTGATTATGAACATTTAAAGCAGATAGAAGTAAGTATTGAGGCTACTGATGGAGGTTCACCAAAACTGTCGAGCTCAGCGCTCATCAAAGTCAAAATAGTGGATAAAAATGACAACGCCCCTGTCATTACTCACCCTGATCTTGTTAATGATTCTGCTCACGTGTCTCTACCCTACAATACTCCAGCTGGTTACGTTGCCCTAAAAGTTAAAGCCCACGACATGGATGATGGTGTGAACAGTAAACTTTCTTTCAGCCTACTAGAAGACAAAACAAGAATGTTTCTGATAAACAGAAATACAGGTGATATCGTGTTGAAACACATTCTAAGTTACAAGCGAGGAGACTTTCTAGAGATAAAGGTGATGGTCACTGATGGTGGCAGGATTCCTTTTTCTTGCACTGCCAATATACGTTTTGTGGTCACGGAGGAACAGCCTGTTGAGGAGCAGGTGGTCGTATCTATTGAAATGACTGGTGTAGAAGAAAGTGAAGAACAACAAAGGACAGACCTCAAGGCTC
>NC_068313.1:990467-1112967 GCF_025860055.1 Xyrauchen texanus | reverse complement strand
GCTGCCTATGTAGGCGGTGGACAGCAATGCAGATCACTGTGGTTTAGAAGTTAGATTTTGTTAGTTTAAGTTACATTACTCATGATCATATGAAAATTAGAAAAAGAAAAGAATTGGTATTGATGATGCTGTCTTACAGAATATTCCTAAAGTCAGAATAAATAAATACATAAATAATGATCTATTTATCTGTTTATCAAATAAAAATCTTGCCCATTCTAAAAATACACAAAGTTCAGCAAATAAATCCTTCTATTGCATCAGCATTACTAAATCATATCAGTAATAATGTCAGTAAATTAGAACATATCTATACCTAACTATTCCAGTAAATATCAATTTTATAAACACATTTCGCTACCATTTATTGGCTTGTCTGTTATTTTCATGTTCATGTTTGTATGATAACTGTGATGTTGTCCTTAGAGGGTGCAAAAAATATTTCTAACAGCTGTTAAGTAGTGTATGTAAAATTAACATTATTTAAAATATGAATGAATTGATAATAGTGAAGTACACAAATTAAAGATCACCGTGACAACATTGACCATTTAAATGTAATGGGGGGGGAGTACATGTTCAGTTTGTTTTTTGTTAAATTCACAGAATTGCTCATGGTTTATGGATGTGTTTCTGTCAGAAATCAGATGGTGACAGATGAGGAGAATAACATCACAATGAACAAATATCCACTGGAAACCACAGTAATAGTGTGAGTATGTGTGTTTATCAGAGAATTATACATAAGGTATTGTCAATAAATGTATTGCATTATTATCTGTAGTTATCTGTAATGTATTATTATTAATTATCAGTAATTATCTGTATCGTATAATTATTAATAATGATCAGGATTGCATTATTATCAATAATTATCAGTATTGCATAATTATCAGTGATTATCAGTATTGTATTAATATTAATTATCAGTATAGAATAATTATCAGTAATTATCTGTATTTTATTATTATCAGTATTGTATTATTATTATTATTAATGATCAGTATAGCATCATTATCAGTAATTATCTGTATCGTATAATTATTATTAATGATTAGGATTGCATTATTATCAGTAATTATCAGTATTTTATTATTATTATTAATAATAAGGATTGCATTATTACCTGTAATTATAGGTATTACATTGTATTATTTTTATAAATCCCATTTGAGCATTATTGAATTGGTCTCTTCATTATTCAGTGTTGTTTTGTTATTAGTAACTTATGTAAAAGACTCATTATTGTTCATGTTGGTGAATGTTTCAGCATGCAGCATGATTGGCAAGACTTCCTGCACTCACAGGATATTCTGGTGAAGAGAAGCCCCTCCCCTCCTTCATTCTCTTCAGAAAATATGAGCTCTTCAATCAGCATGAACACCCTATCAGACAGCAGCACCTCTGTAAGCCCTGCCCTCTTTTTCTCTTCATTCGATTATTGGCTGGTTTTGTTAATACAGGGGTTTTGGTCACTGCAGTGGAGGTAAATTGGTTTTGGCTGCTGTATGATTGTGTGACTCTAGTAAAAGTGGAATGAGGAGAGTTTGGAAGTTTAGGCTTTGCTTTGTTTAGCTTTTAATTGTTTCATCATTTTAATGTCTTTGATTGAATGCTCTGGCTGTTTCTATCATGTCTATCACATCATCTATTTTCTATTCTAGTGTGTCTGTGTCTACCTAAAGATTTGTCATATATTTTGTACATAATTATTTATATGAATTTATGCCACACCAGTGATGAAGATTCTTTGACACTTTATTATTGATTTATTACCAATGCAACCTAAAGGTGGATAATAATACACTGCCATATGTTTCATATTCTTACACAATTACTTTCAAAGCACTTCCACTTTTCAAAGTTAAAAGAATTTAGAATAATGTACAGGGCACAAATAAAGTGTAGGATATGAAGCTCACACTGACACTGCTTCAGGAGAAGTGTTTATATGTTGTGCTGATGTCACAGGGACAGTAGTAACGGTGTTATTCATCTATTTCATGTTTCTTCCCTGTTTTTACTGGTAGTACTCTTAAGGGAAGCAGCTGTGAAAGCTGTGTGTTTATAGTTGTTAATGCAGGAGAGGGTTTTGGAAAATACTAGCACTGAATGCTAATATGCAGAGCCAAGCTGCACAATGTTGCCTTTTGTTATTATTGAATAATATTGAACAACCTGGTCTAGCAGAATCACATTACTATACCAACATTTCGCAAAATTATTTTACATGTCTTGTATGTATCGCAGCAGTTTCTTGGTGAAATAAACAACTATGACTTTTATTCACTTTCACACAAATCACGAGTAAAACAGCAGATTATCAGTTTATAAACACTTACTTTTCACCCTGTTCCTCACAGAAACACTTTTTACTGTAAATGCATGACTAATTTTAACATTTGCAGTGTATTTACAAGCTAGTTCAACTGTGATCAAATTGTGCGGTAGCGCGACTGATAGAGTGTCATTGTGGAAATACTTTTCTTGTATTACTCGATGATGTCATAGTTCACTAAAGATGTATGTAATGTCATGATGATTCCACTAGAGCTCACTGTTGTCACATAACAGCCTCCTCCATGAGTGCTATCATCACTCTCCATATTTCTATTTTGATTATAATCGTATGTAATAATGTGTTTATTAAAAGAGAAGAGATAAAAGCACCTCTGCCTCTCTCTTTGTCTGTGGTCGACTCTCCCAGTCTTTTAATTTCATGTCATTCTAATGAAATATTTAGTGCTTATAGACTAGGTCAGAAGAAGGCTGCAGACATCTCTTGTTTTTATCAGTCCTTGAACACAGGGTCTCTGCCGACAGACATCAATATTGATCTGATGCACCATTGATCAGTGATGACTGCTGATATTAGAGGGTGATTGATATCAGTATGATTGGCTCGATTTGTTACAGCTGTGAGTGATTCACAGCCGCTGGGAATAAAACAGCGATTGCTGATACATCACACGTCCTTCACCGCAGAACGAAGAGCAGGAGAGACTTGTGTCCTCTGGCATCACTCACTGATCATTGATTATCTGACAGTGTGATTATTTGACATTGCACACCTAGGTGTGATGTTGACAACATTATCATGGGTGTGGTCACCACAGAAATACATAGAAACAGCCTAGACAGGATGGATTTTAAAGAGAAAATTCTGTCATCATTTACTCAGACTCATGTCGTTCCAAAACAGTATGACTTCCTTCTGTGGGACACAAAACTAGATGTTTAGCAGAATGATCATACTGCCCTTTTCCAAACAATAAATCAATTTTATGGTCAAACTCAAAAAAAGAAAAAGCAGGGGGTCTGGGTATCTCAGCGAGTATTGTCTCTGACTATCACACCTGGAGTCACGAGTTCGAATCCGGGGCGTGCTGAGTGAGTCCAGCCAGGTCTCCTAAGCAACCAAATTGGCGTGGTTGCTAGGGAGCATAGAGTCACATATGGTAACCACCTCATGGTCGCTATAATGTGGTTCTCGCTCTCTGTGTGCCGCATGGTGAGTTGTGCATGGATGCCGCGGAGAATAGCATGAAGCCTCCACACTCAACAAGGTACGTGATAAGATGCGTAGAGGCAACTTCACGTCTGCCACCCGGATTGAGGAGTCACTACGACACCATGAGGACCTAGAGTGCATTGGGAATTGGCCATTCCAAATTGGGGAGGAAAGTGGAGGAGAAAAAAAAACTCCCTGCAATGATGTGAGAACACTAGTCTTTGGTTAATAAAACATACAAATAACCATTAGAGAACATTCTGTATTGGTTCTTCTTAGGTTGTCAAAGAAAAACCTCCTAGGAACATTCTGAGAATGTTAGTTTATGGTTACAAAAATCAGAAAAAGAGACTTAATCAGACTCATTGCACACCAGTGGAGGGAGTTGCTGGCGACATGAGACTATACATGGGAGGAATACGTGAGTTAACTCTTGAAACTCTTGATTCAGAGGATCCTCCTCTCCCTACCGGTAGTCTGCTCCACGTCATTTCACAGCCATGCTTGAGTCTGCTCCATGCCATGTCACAGCAACGCCTCAGGCTGCTCCATGCCATGTCACAGCAATGCCTCGGCCTGTTCCACTCCATGTCCCAGTCAAGTTTGAGTCTGCTCCATGCTATGTTGCAGTCAAATTTCAGTCTGTTCCACATAATGTTCCAGTCAAGTCTGAGTCTGCTCCGCATCATGCCCCAATCAAGTCTGAGTTGGTTCCATGCCATGTCATAACCTTGCCTTCCACGACTCCTTGTTTAAAGCCTTTCTCGGCCCTTGTCTCCAAGTTGAATTATCCACCACTGATGTCAGTGCGTAGAGTCAAGAAGACCCTTCCTCACAGCTTGTCAGTAGTCCTACCTGCAACGGCCAACGAGCCAACACCCACGCCTGCCATGGCCAATGATCCAACGCCCACGCCTGCCATGGCCAATGAGCCAATGCCCAAAACTGCCATGGCCAACGAGCCAACGCCTAGGCCTACCACAGCAAAAAAGCCAACGGCCAATGAGCTGGGACCTTCGTCCGTCCCAGAGCCAGCATTGCCAGTCTCGCCCATCCCAGAGCCAGAGTTGCCTGCCTCGTCCATCCCAGAGCCTGCGTTACCAGCCTTGTCCTTCCCAGAGCCTGCGCTGCCAACTTTGGCCTCCCGGAGGAGGAGAAAGGCTACAGTTTCCAAGTCTCTGCCGGTGTTCACGACCACAGAGGTCGTTTCTAAGTCTCTGCCAGTGTTCATGAACACAGAGGTCGTTTCCGAGACTATGTTCATGCCTACGACCACAGAGGTTGTTTCCGAGACTATGCCCATGTTCACTGTGCCCTTGGTCTCCTGGTTGTCCGCCTGATCAGCTATGGTATTCTGGGTCTCCTGGCCATTCACCTGATCTGCTCTGGTCTTCTGGGTTTCCTGACAGTCTGCCTGATCTGCTCTGGTCTTCTGGGTCTCCTGGCTATCCACCTGATCTGCTCTGGTCTTCTGGGTCTCCTGACTGTTTGCTTGATCTGCTCTGGTCTTCTGGGTCTCCTGACCGTTTGCTTGATCTACTCTGGTCTTCTGGGTCTCCAGATCATCCGCCTGGTCTGCTCTGGTATACCTGGTCTCGTGGCCATCTGCCTGATCTGCCCTGGCTCCCTTGGTCTCCAGTCCATCTGCCTAATATGCTCTAGTTTCCTTGGTTCCCTGGTCATCTGCCTGATCTGCACAGGTTTCCTTGGTCCCCTGGTTGCCCGCCTGATCTTCCCTGGTTTCCTTGGCCCCATGGTCGACCACCTGATCTGATCTGGTCTCCTGGGTCCTTTAAACACTAGCTTGTTGGCTCCTTCTTGGCCCTGCCTCCCCTTCCTGCCCTCCTTGGGCATCATGACAGTCAAGGGGGGGTTACGTTATGATTCCCTGTTTTCTGCCCTGTGTTTTACCTCTGTCAGGACTACACTTCCCCTAATCCCCTGCTCTGATCACTTCCAGCTTTTCCCCATTGTTTCACACCTGTGTTTAATTTACCTCATTATCCACTGTGTATTTAATGCCCTATTGTTTGCTTAGTCTTTGTCAGTTGTTATGTGTTTTGACCTCCTATTTTTGACTCGTACCATTGTTCATGTTTTCTCTGTTCCTGTGTTTTTCCCATCATGGATGTTAACCCTGTTAATCTGTGCTTTGTTTATTTTATTAAAAACTTTTTAGCTACGTTTAGATCCTGCTCCTGTGACCTCCCTCTTTGTAACACATAGCATAATATTAGTATTTTTACAAATTTAGTTGGTCAGATTATAAATGTGTAAGTGAAAAACAATATAAATTATGCAACCACATTACTCACAGTAAGAATTAATTCACCCTTCTCTGTGAATTAATGTGAATTTATGCAAATCACATAATTTCATGTTATTTTTTGAAACATTTTAGTTTCTCGTGCACTTTTTATGAATATGTTTGATTGAAGAAAAGTCATCTCCATAATCATGATCAAAATGTGATTTATTGGTGACTTCATCACTGTGACTGTGATGACAGTCTGTGTCTGTCTGCCCTTCGGTCCCTGTCTGTTTTCTGTTTGTCATGTGTATGTGTAATTGGCTGTGTCTGTGTTTCTGTTAGCTGTGTGCTTCTCTGTTCCCACCTCCTTGTTACCCTCATAACTCTCCCTCATTAAGTCCTTGTCATGTTAATTGCCTTCACCTATCCTCATGTGCCATTCCTGTATATATTGTGCCCTCTTCCCTCTTGCATTTGTCAGTTCTTTTTGTGAGTTTAGTTAGTGTGTTCCTGGTCGGTCTTAGTTATTTTCTTACTCTAATTTATGTTTTGATTTTGTTTTCCCTCCTCTGTGAGAGTTTTGTATAACCTTTTCTGTTTTCAGTTGTTTAATATAATATATTTTATGAACTCATTCCTGCATCATTGTGTGACAGTGACATCATCATTATCATAATTCATGTTTAGACAGACGGTGCATCTGATTCTTTCTGCTAATCATCCATTAACCTGTCTCATGAAATTCTCTCTCTCCCAGTGGCACAAGCATTGAAATGCAGTGAGAGAGAGAATTTCATGAGCACAAGCATTGAAATGAAGTGAGAGAGAGAGAATTTCATGAGACAGGTTAATGGATGATTAGCAGAAAGAATCAGATGCACAGTCTGTCTAAACATGAACTAGATCTGTCTTTAATTGAGACTATCATCTTTCACTATCTCCATCAGTTCAGTGTAAATTTCATTAGATGAGTATGTTTTAGGGAAAAAAATTGGAAAAACAGCCTGGATGGAGGCAAAAATGCATTCTGTATGAACGGCCCATATTAGTGTATATTAAGCACTACGGCACTTGAGGTCATCTTATTGTGAATAAAATTATGGTTCAAAAGTGTAGACACAACACACAGTGGAGTGAGTATGATCGCAGTATAATACAATCACAAGTGCTTTATTGCTTTATAAAGCCGTTACTACATAATAATGTTAATAATGTGTCATCCCTCTGTTAGATCTAGTCTCTGTCATGTAAACTGTGGTTAATAATTGTTTGTATCTGTGCTGTGCAGTGATATACACAGAAGCTGGTGAACAGCTGATTCACATCATAGCTGCTACTCTAAGCATTAGTTCTTGTCCTCGACTCTGATTGGCCAAGAGCACTGGTATGCATCACTATTGTTGTCACTTCGCTAGGCTGTGTTCAGGGTCCATTTGCCAGTAGGTGGCAATAAATGAGTGACTTTATTTTATGAGTCTTAAAAGGTGACCATGGTAGAATTGATGCAAAGATATCTGTTGGGAGATGGCACTTAACTCCTGATACGGTACATCCGGTTACAACACGGTGATTTTCTGTGTGATCATGTTGCAGAGAGATTACATTCTCAAGGAATGAGTAAACTAGCATGATACATTTCCACCTTAATATCTGAGTTACTTGTTTATGTGTTACTTAAGTCCAGAGACAGACACTTGTCCACAGCAACAAATGTCACATGTATTGTAGAATAAAAACCTGTCCAGTGCTACCACACTGAACAGAGAGTCTCAGCCAGCTGTAAGAAATACACTAACTGAACACATTTTCCATTACTTTTTTAAATAGTAATGCAATATTTTGACATGTTACTAGTTTTGTGAAAAGTACCGGTACTTCTGAACTAAGTCAGTTCTAAAACAAAAAAGATGTAATGAGACCTGTGTTTCTGCAGCACCTGTAGTACCACACACCGACTTTATTCAGTCCCTGCGCTGGTCAAATGTTCACACGCTTATTTGAGTGCATGTTGTTACTCCTTTTACACTGAAATGGAAAATGAATCCAATTAAAATAGTGAAATGTGCTAGTATGATTATTAAACTACAAAATGATAAAATGTATTTAAATAAATATACAGTCTGCATGTGCTTCAAAGTGAATGTATGAAGCCGTTCATTCACTTTAAACACATTTAATGAGCATAACTCGCTGTGATTGTTGTACTTCATGACAGAAGAGAGCACTCATTCACTGTGAAATGTGCAGCGCCTGCAGACTATTTATTTATATAATTAAATTGCAGAACTTTACTCTTTAATAATCACACTGGCCCATCTAACCAACGCATTAACAGGAGATGTGAAACTACCGTCAAAAACACAGACTGGAATAAGCCTTCACGTCAAAATAAAAGCTTGATTCAAAATAAAAGCTCAATGCATAAAATATATCTATTTTTTAAATTACAGTACTTTATAGTATAATGTAATATTTACTGTATTTATTGTATCTCATCAATGTATTCATTTATAAAGAGATGTTCTGTTGTGCACAAAAAGAAGACCAATGTTGTGTTTAGATTCTGCTGTGAGGATAGTGACGGGAGCTTCATTTAATTAAGAAATGCAATGGTTTGTTGAAACGTAATTGCTTTATTGTCATTTTATTTGTTTTATTAATTAATTTGATTAGACACTATTTTGATGATGAAATTGATTAAACTTTAAAACATGGAACTGAAAACAGAATTTGGGTGGAAACTTCATAGGGGCCTTCATAAACTTGAAGCAATGTTCACCCAATTGAGAAACTCTTCACAGGAACATGCAATTGTTTTAATGTATTATTTACATTGATACTGTACATGTAACTTTTATTTGATTAGTTACCAAGGAACAATACAGTATTTTGAAATAAATGTTTTTTTCTAAAAGTAACTAGAAATTAATGACTTCATTGTTAGTCTTAGGTCTGTTTAAAATGTTTCAAAACCCTGAATCTACCTATGTTTATATCATTTTGAATCCCAGATTTCCAGTGTGGTCTCAGACTTGTGGAGCGCTCTGTATGTGTATAGATGTGTAGATGAGAGTTTGAGAGAGAATGCATCAGATGTACTTGTGTGTGAAGTGTCTGAAACACTCTCATTAGTGTAGCAGTTTCTCTCTCATCTCCGTATTCTCTCAAAGTCTCTTCATGCTTTTCTGAAATCTACAGTTCATGAACTTCAATTCAGCTCTTTCAGCAGTTCAGCAGTTGCTGTTTAAAGGAAGCTGGAGGTTGTCCTATATGACATCTCGACTTGTTTTCTGCACCTTTTCAAAAGTATGATGATCGTCAGTGTATATGTTACCACCCCTCAGAACTGCAGCGATATGTGTAATAAACCACGTAATATCATTTTGCAGAAATGTTGCCACGTTCATGTAATTATCATGAGATCTGGCTGCAGAATAATGACCATTAGCTACAGTACAGTTAGTTAAAGGATGTAGATGGAAGGCCTCTGCTTCATGCTGGTTCATTTTATGTTTATTCTAACACAGTCTCAAGACAACTTGTCATAATTTGTACGTGATGATGAATTCATAAGAAACCGTACGACTTGATTTGAATGAAAAACTGTAACCTTTATTCCCATGAAGTCCAACCAATCAACAAACAGAATTTTAAATTAATGCAATACAGCTTTGACATTTTTCGTAAGTCTGCTATCCAACACTTTTAGTTACTTATTTGATATTTATTTATGTAAGACAGTTGACTGACCTGTGATATGCTTCCCTAGTCCCATTCCAAACCCTGATGTGTGCTTTCGTGTGTGGTACACAAGCGTTATTGTCCTGTTAAAGTCTTTAAGGTTTAGGGGTTGTGTTGGGTTTAGGGGTTGTGTTGGGTTTAGGGGTTGTGTCGGGTTTAGGGGTTGTGTTGGTTTAGGGGATGTGTTGGGTTTAGGGGTTGTGTCAGGTTTAGGGGTTGTGTTGGGTTTATGGGTTGTGTCGGGTTTAGGGGTTGTGTTGGTTTAGGGGTTGTGTTGGGTTTAGGGGTTGTGTCGGGTTTAGGGGTTGTGTTGGGTTTAGGGGTTTTGTTAGGTTTAGGGGTTGTGTTGGTTTAGGGGATGTGTTGGGTTTAGGGGTTGTGTTAGGTTTAGGGGTTGTGTTGGGTTTAGAGGTTGTGTTGGGCTTAGGGGTTGTGTCAGGTTTAGGGGTTGTGTTGGTTTAGAGGTTGTGTTGGGTTTAGGGGTTGTGTTGGGTTTAGGGTTGGTGTTGGGTTTAGGGGTTGTGTTGGGTTTAGGGGTTGTGTTGGGTTTAGGGATTGTGTTGGTTTAGGGGTTGTGTTGGGTTTAGGGGTTGTGTTGGTTTAGGGGTTGTGTTAGGTTTAGGGGTTGTGTTGAGTTTAGGGGATGTGTCGGGTTTAGGGATTGTGTTGGGTTTAGGGGATGTGTTGGGTTTAGGGGTTGTGTTGGGTTTAGGGGTTGTGTTAGGTTTAGGGGTTGTGTTGGGTTTAGGGGATGTGTTGGGTTTAGGGGTTGTGTTAGGTTTAGGGGTTGTGTTAGGTTTAGAGGTTGTGTTGGGTTTAGGGGTGGTGTTGAGTTTAGGGGTTGTGTTGGGTTTAGGGGATGTGTTAGGTTTAGGGGTTGTGTTGGGTTTAGGGGTGGTGTTGAGTTTAGGGGTTGTGTTGGGTTTAGGGGTTGTGTTGGTTTAGGGGTTGTGTTGGGTTTAGGGGTGGTGTTGAGTTTAGGGGTTGTGTTGGGTTTAGAGGTTGTGTTGGGTTTAGGGGTTGTGTTGGGTTTAGGGGTTGTGTTGGGTTTAGGGGATGTGTTGGGTTTAGGGGTTGTGTGTGTGTGTGTGTGTGTGTGTGTGTTTGTGTGTGTGCTAAACATCTTCAAAAGATCAGATTTACAAACACACTAAATTACAAAGGTCTAAAAGTCATCTGATTAATGTCTTATAGATGTATTGCAGATGAAACAAACACACCATATAGACGTCACTGGTGATGTACATGTGCTTTTATCTGTTTTTGCTGTGAAATCTTTGTTCATTTGAATAAAGTAGAAGTAAGAAATATTGTTTATATTGTTACAGATATTTCCAAATTAGTATTTGATTAATTGAAGCAGCTATTCTTGTTGACATGACTATATCTTGACCAGTGCCACATGATCAATTAGGAGAAGGTGTGGGCAGATGTGAAGCATGTAAAAAAATGAATTGTCAAGCAGCAGCCTCTTTTTAATGCTTCAGTTTATACTCGAAAGAGTGAAGTTAAGAAGAAACTCATGATGATTTCTCACCCATTTGAACGAACGACCGAACGAACGAATGCTCTAAAACAAAATATATTAAACTTGGTAAAACTGAAACAAGGAATGTGGTGTATAATTGTGTGAAATGTATTATGCAAATTGACTAGCAATTTCGCCAAACAAATATAAAGAAATAGGTTGCAGCAGTTTGTCTTTCGACGACACTTGAGAAATCCGCGATGGGACTGAGCGCGAAATAGCTTCAGTGACTTCTTATAGTACAGATTCGCTGTCAATCAAAAGGAGATGCAGTCTTTCGACAGATCCTCCAATCATCACGCGGAAGCCCGGAGTCCGGGCCAGCCCACTCCTCATTCACCCCCAGGCTCTGTCCCAAATGGCACACTCCGGACTTGTGGACTTCCTCAGAGTCCACACTTCGGTGACGTCATGTAGTGCAGACTTATAGGGCCCCTCGCGCAAGTCCACAAGGGCGCATTGAGAAGTATTTTTGGGACAGACTCGATCGTGAAGCGTGGTTATTGTTGGACAGGAGCTGCAGGTTCGGTTCGGGGAAATATGCTGCCTATTGTTGTTGTTTTTACTATTGTGTTTGCGAGATGGCTTGCCATGCAGAGAAATCACATTTATACGCTCCGACGTCGTAGAAGACAAGATTATTTTTCATGCATACAAATGCTGATGTTATGCACGGAGGAAAGGGTAAGCAAGTAAATGTTATTGACTTTGTAGATAAACATATAACTTGTCAAAAGTCGTTAATGCATTAAGTCATTATTATTTGATTTACTGTTTAATTTTCTTTTTTCTTTATATACATATATATATATATGTATGTTTTATATATTTTTTACGTGTACCTTGTTTTTTTTATGTCGTTTTTAATTTACAGGTTTAAATATCCATACTTCACTTACATATGACTCTATATCATTATATATAGAACCATATAATGGTTCTATATATATTGAATCGTTATGCGATCAGCCTATTATTCAGCACGCTATTACTATGTTTGAGACATCAACCACTGGTCGATGACCATAATGTTTGTATAAACTGTAGGTAACAACTGGTAAAATGTACACAGTCATAAAAACCATAATGATACTTACACTTAAATATTTTCTTCTCAGCCATGTTATCAATTGTCTGTGTCCGTGAGCGAAAGCGCTCTTCACACCAGTTGTCTGACTGGCCTTTCGCAAGGACTCCTGGGTACTTGAAGTGCGTGAAGCCTGGATCTATGCGGGCTTCGCGGAAGACCGCTTCAAGGGTACAAAGGGGGCGCTGCTGAGCACACTTCAGAGCGTTAAAATGCTAAATGGGACGGCCTATGGTCTCGTAGACTCAGCGAGCACGCGCAATTTAAGTCCACGAGACCGAAAGTCCGCATGAAGTGCGCCATTTGGGACAGGGCTCTAGAGACGCTGAGCGTCTGTGGGTGGGACATAATCGCAGCATTTATCCAATGACCGTCTATTTTCGGAGCACTGAAAAAAACTGTTCAGGGCAGCCCCATTGAAGTCAATGGACGCTCGGCTTCAACAGGGAAATGCACTGACGCTACGGGAATGTACGAGAAGTAAATCGAGTCAGCCGACCTGCTATATGTAATGTAGCTGATTCTGAACGAACTCGTCTTCGAGATGAACGTGTTCTAACGCATTTTTAGTCAATAAATTGTTTACACAATAGTACATATTTGACCATTATTTTTTTGACATTATAGGGGAAGCTGAGCTTCCCTTACAGTCTTAAAGAAATCCCCACTGCTGTCAATCAATACATTTTATTATCAAATTCATTTTGTGACATTCCGAGTAATTAGTTGAAAATGAACAGCATTCAGTATATCAATATTTGCTGACAAAGCCCACCAAATAAATATATTTCAATAATAAATAGAAACAATTGAAATAAATGGAAGTGCAACGTAGTGCAGCGTAGTTCTAGCGGGAAGACTAGCAGCTGTACATCATCTCTTCATTAGCGGGGTAATTCCTAGCCAATCACATGTAAGCCATTGCTTTATAAGTCTGCTCACAATCTAGCACGTTGCTGTTTCAGTGCGCTAAAACACAGGCTACTAGACACGCTTCAACGTCTCCAGGCCACATATAACCAGTGCACAGCACTTTTCCGGAAGCCCGCCTTCCCCTTCCAACGACGTCGTCACTTCATCTCTGCTTCTGCCAACATGAAATCCCATGGAAAGTAAACAACCAGCAAACATATCTCATTCACTCAGGAGATCTCTCTCAATCGCATTGCACGACCCGTCGCGGAAGGAGCGCGCAACCCGCGAATCCTGCAAAATCATCGGCTCAGGCAGCAGCCGGCTTCCACCAGAAATAAGCTAAGTCATTTTCATATCCATCAAATGCATTCAGATCTAGTCATGGGTCTAGATCTTCTGTTGCCATGCAACCTGGTCATCACAAAGTTGCAACGCTGCATGTTCATCATAACGCATTCGCATCAACATCAAAAGCCAGTATTTCATGTCAACAGCGCATTCCTATAGAATCAATTCCATGCCACATATATTTGCAAAAATATAAAGTATTGCAAAATAAAAAAGTTTTGCAAACAAAAATAAAGAATTGCAAAATATAAATAAAATATAGCAAAAACCAAGATGTAATTAATTGCAAAAATCAATGACTGTTGTAAAATAATCTAAAGATCTTTTATCCTTTTTTATCTCTGCAACAGATTTTTAGGCAGCAATGATTTTGCCACACATCTTTTTCTTTGCAATGCCTACTAATTATTTTGCAACGCTCCTTTTAATCTGCATTTCCATCACGTGTGAGCTCGTGATACCGTTTTGCCTTTGCGCTTCACTTTTCTCTGCGTTTCACTTTATGGCACTGTTTTGACGTGGGGGTGGAGTCAGGGGATTGGGGCGTGTACAACGGGCTCAGTGATGCCTCTCTGGAAGTTACGTCATTAGCTTGAGACACGGATCAAACATCATGGCTGAGCAAACGCATGCAGGTGGATCTCGGGTATATAAAGTTGATTGTTTCCTTTTATTTAATTAGCATTAAATGTGCTTTAACAGCGTTTGCTTCAGATAAAGAAGTTAGAGTTCAGTTAAAGCGGTGGATTTATTAGCCATACTCGCTAACATAGCCAGCATCTGCAGTTTTTTCTCTCTCAATTGATTGGACTATTGATTGATTCTTATGTTTACTTTATAGATTAGAATTGTCTATACCATAGTATGTTGTCTTCTAAAAAAATGTAAACTCCATATTTAGATGTAAGATTATCACTGTTAAAGGAGACAATATATAGATTACAAATAAAAAGTTAAACGATCGTAACAAACGTGCATGTGTTCTGTCTTTAAAAGTAAAGTTTTGAAATATAAAATGTTCACATCCCCTATATTCTTAACTCTGCGTTATACAGCTATGTGGCATGGGGGCGTGGTCCTGTGTCAGTCTGCGGGAGAGAGAGAGCGGTAAGGCTTGTCACCTGGTTTGTAATTATCTCTAACACCTGTGTCTTGTTGTAGTGATGCGGATAAAGACATTTAAAGGGACGCCAAGTGTCGAGAGGGAGAGAGAGAGTGGATCCAGAAAGCTCCACAGACTGAGTGTGATATTGTTCTGTTTATGTTTACATTTCTACGGCGGTGACCGTCGTATGTTCGTGAAAGAAATTAAAGTGCTGATTTCAAACCTGCTTCGCTGTCTCCTGACTCCTCCATTGCTCAACGAACCTGTTCACAAGCTACTTAAGTTCTTACAATGCTCACAGTAAATGTACGTGTATCTAGGTCATCTCATGTAATGATTTGCCATGTCACATTTAGCAGAATATCCAGATGTCGTGACGAATCTTATTAGTGTTCTGTATCGGCCTTTCGATGCTGGCCATGGATTCCGGGAACTATGATTAATTGTTTTGCACGCACTCCACTCCCAAACGCGGTATTCAGTTGATAGCTTTATTTTCCTAACATTTCTAAATCAAGTTCATAATTTCAATAAACGAAAAATCCAAACAAATTTAGCGAAGTGGTCAAAAAACTGTGCGCCACCACCTTCCCCAAATCCAAACATTTGTTCTTTCCATAGTCACTTCCCACTCCGCCCACACGCGGTGACATATATTCCTCCTAACCCGCCCAGGTGCATGATAATTAACTAAATAAGTACATAAATGCAAATAATACAAATAATAATAATAAATAAATAAACAAATACATAAATTATAATAAATAAACTCCAATACAACACTTATAGACAAACGGCTACAACATTCCAGCCCCTAATTCTTCGCTTTCAAGAATTACAACAGGTATTTCAGTAGCCGTACCAAACATGAAGAAAATTTTTAGTTTCACATTTCAAGTTCATATTGAATAGGTTTATATCAAAAAAAAAAAAAAAAGTGTCCTTTTAAATGTTCAAAATTGTTCCAAAATGTTCTTTCAAAAAGGTCTTCACAAAACAAACAGATGTTATGCTTGTGTATGGCGTGTATGTAAATTTATCAGTATACATGAGTCAGTATAAGTGTTCGGTTAAAGGTTAGAGTCAAATACTTGACTCCAAAGTTCAGCATGCTGCTTCCATTAACAGACAAAGCTTAGTGATAGGCCTTTCTAGTTCACTTGTTTGAGTCTTCAAGCGCACTCGACGAACAAATCCTTTGGAATCAGCCAACGTTTTTATAATGCGCCCCATGGGCCAAGAGTTTCTTGGCGCCGTTTCATCAACTACAAGTACGAGATCTCCAGTGCTGAAGTTTCGCGTGGTTTATTCCATTTCTGGCGTTGCTGCATTATAGGGAGGTATTCTTTCACCCACCTTTTCCAAAATAGGTCAGCTAAGTATTGAACTTGTCTCCAGCGTCTTCGAATATACAAGTCTTCTTTCTTAAACAGACCAGATGGTAAAACCGGTTTTGCTTTAAGCTGTATGATGTGATTTGGTGTCAACGCTTCAAGGTCTTCTAGATCATCTGAAGATGGAGTAATCGGACGGTCGTTCAGTATTGCTTCTATTTCAGCATAAAACAGTATGCAATGCTTCATCGTCCAGCATCTGCTGTTTCACTACTGAGTAAAGCACTTTCTTGACTTGCTGGATTAAGCACTCCCAAACACCGCCATGATGGGCACCATGAGGTGGATTGAAGGTCCATTTTATGCCGCTGTTGCTAAGGGATTTTTGAAACTTACTTTGATTTAACTCTTTCAAAGCATTTTTAATTCCCGATTAGCACTGACAAAATTGGTGCCATTGTCTGAGCTGAATTTCCTTCACTTGCCCCCGTCGACATAAGAATCTTCTGATCGCATTGATACAAGAGTCTGTATCCATAGTATGGGCCATTTCAATGTGAACTGCTCGACATGTCAAACATGTAAATATAACACCACACCTTTTAACAGTGCTCCTTCCTCGCTTGGTTTCGATAGGGCCGAAATAATCCATACCAACGTATGTAAATGGAGGATGGTCTACAGAAACTCTGCCAGCAGGTAGATCTGACATTTTTTGTTCACCTGGCTTTTGTCCCTTTCGCTGACAAATCACACATTCTTTGATTATTTTCCTAGAAGCTGAATTAGCATGAGGAATCCAGTAGTGCCGACGAAGAGTTGAAAGCATGTGGTTTCTTCCTCTATGCCCTATTTTTTCGTGCACATGTCTGAGAATGAGTTTTGAAACATGACACGATTTTGGTAAAATGACAGGATGCTTCACCTCCTCTGGCAAAGCGGAATTGCTTAACCTGCCACCCACTCTCAACAAGCCTTCATCAATCTCTGGGTCTAGTTTGTACAAATGTCTGTATCTTTTTGAATGCCTCTTTTTAAAGCAGAAATTTCTTCACTGAAATTTTCTTTTTGCACAAAAGATACAATGGCCTTTTCGGCCGAAATCAAATCTTCAACACAAAGCATCGGACTCAGATTCTCAGGTAACTGTGACTTTGTTTTCTTCTTACAACTTTGTGAACTCTGTTCACCGGGTTGGTTCTGCATTTTTTTCTTCTTCACTTTCCATTTCAGAACTTCCAGAAACTTACGAATCCATGCTACCGCTCTTTTCAGATGAGGCAGTCCGAGAAGTAATTCAAAAGCCGACTTGTTGGAGGTTCCATTTGATCAGTCACAGTAACACAAGCACAGATTTTTCCTTTCACTTCTGGATCTTTATCCAAAATCAAGCTGACCTCTTCCTTTGTTTCAGGCCATTGCGACGGTGACTTTAAAAGGAAGTCAGGTCCGTTGATCCAAACTTGAGATCGAAGGAATTCTTCAGTTTTCATCCCTCTAGAAGCTGCATCTGCAGGATTTAGTTTAGAGCAGATGTACTTCCACTGTGAGGTCTTTGAATGGGTGTTTCAGTACAGTAGTACTATCTGACCAAAAGAAAGATTCATCCAGATTAAACTGAAACTGCAACTCTGCTTTTAACATCCGGTCTAAGCGTACAGCTAGGACGGCTGCTGCCAATTCCAGTCTTGGTATTGTTGTTTGTTTAAGTGGCGATACTTTGGCCTTTCCTATGGCAAATGCTACATTAACTTCTCCTTTGTCGTTTAGAAGCCTTAGATATGACACAGCTCCGTACCCAGCTTCACTTGCATCCGAAAAGCTGTGCAACTGTGCAGATGTTATGCTGCCGAAATCTTTGCATGTGAAGCATCTGTTCACACTAAAGGTGTTTAAAGGAATCAACTCATCAAGCCATCTTTGCCACCTTAGAGCAATATTCAAGGGGACCTTTTCATCCCAAGGAAGTTTGATCCTACACAGATTCTGTAGAATTTGCTTAGAAGAAAGAATAATGGGTGCCAGAAACCCTAAAGGGTCATAAATAGAACTCACAATGGATAAAATACCACGTCTTGTTGTCGAATGTTGTTTGATTGCCATATTGAAAGTGAACGCATCCTTTTCTACGTCCCATTGAACACCCAAAGCTCGCTCCATGGGAAGCTGGTCTTTACTGAGGTCCAACGCTTTCACTGCCTTGGCTCGGTTTTCCTGAGGAATTACACTGAGAACGGAACGGTCATTGCAGATCCACTTGTTAAGTCGAAAACCTCCCTTATCACACACTTCTGTTAATTGATGATACAGAGATAAAGCTTGGTCCACTGTATTTACAGCTTTTAAACAATCATCGACATAGAAGTTCTGCCTGATGGTGTTTATTACATTGTCTGCATAATCATTTTGATTTTCCTCAGCTGTCTTTAGCAAGGCAAAGGTTGCACAGCTCGGTGATGATACTGCACCAAATATATGGACAACCATTCTGTGCTCTTCGAGGTCCTTTGTAATGTCTCCATCTGGCCACCAAAGAAAACGCTGAAAATTCACATCTTCCTTGGCCACTCTAACCTGGTGGAACATCCCTTCAATATCAGTCATAAAGGCAATAGGACCTTGACGAAATCTTAGTAACACTCCTACCAAATTATTTGTCAAGTCTGGGCCTTGCAACAGCTCTTTATTCAAGGAAGTCCCACCAAATGTTGACGCTACAGTCGAATACCACACGCTAGCTTTTTTTTGCGTGGGTGCCTAACTCCATGGTGTGGTATATACCACAGCTTTCCATTTGCTAGCTCCAGCTGATCACTTGGTACGATCTCAGCATACCCCTTTGCAATCACATCGTCCATAAACTCCTTGTATTCAGCAAAGAACGCCACGTCTCTTTTGAACCTTTTTAACAAGTGCTGTGCTCGTTGCTGTGCCATGCTCTTATTGTTTGGCATTTTTACATTGGACTCACGAAAAGGCAAGTTTAAATAGTAATGTCCGTCTTTGAGTTCTGCAGTCTTTGAAATCGTGTCCATGAATTGTCGATCTTCTACTGACATTTCGGTCTTCTCATCGTACTGCTGTTCAATAAAATCTTGATTATACAGTTTGATCAACAGCTCCTCCAAATTTTCAATGGACACTCTATTTACTTGCATTTCAGGGGCATGATCCTCAACATCAGCCATACCATGATTAAGCGGACCGTTAATGACCCAACCAAGGAGAGTTTTCACAGCATACGGTCCACTACCTTCACTGTTGACTACTTTCCATGGTTCCAGTGCCTTTGGAACATTGACATCTATAAGCAGCCCAATGCTCGCGATTTATTGAGCGTCAAATCAACATCCCTCAGGTAAGACCACTTTCTTATGTCCTTTTCTTTAGGAATGTTGTCTTTTGTGACTGGGATTGATTTCTGAGTGTATACATCAGGCAATTCTAGGAACTCATTTTCCTTTAGAGCAGCCACCTCTAATCCAGAAACTCTGTAACTGTTAACAAGCTTTTCCTGACCCATAGTTTTTAAAAGTATTTTCATTTTTCTTCCTGCTGCATTTAACTGAACCATCAATTCTTCTGTGCAAAACGTTGCCGAACTGCCAGGATCAAGGAACGCATACGTCTGCACAACTTTGGTTCCCTTACTCAATTTCACATTAACAGGAAATATAGACAGAGCACAATCACTTGAACCAGCCCCAATGTACATTCCCTCTTTCAAGGAAACCAAAGCACTGGACAATTGATCTTTTGAAAAGACTTTAGGAGTTTGGTCTTTTCTTTGATCTTCCTTACTCTCGATATGTAGAATGGTTGGGTGACGTTGGTGACAAATCTGACAATTCTTGCGATTTTGGCAGGTTTTGCTCATATGCCCATGTCCCAAACATCCAAAGCACAAACCTTTGGCTCTTATGTATTCCACCTTTTCTTTGTTAGATTTACCTTTGAAAGCATCGCAAACTTCCATTGTGTGGTCTTTGCCACAAAACATGCATGGCTTTTCCACGGTCTTTGAGGCAGTATGACTCACTTTCATCTTGTCGTTCATCTTTTCTGCTACTGTAGTAACTGTGGTAGCAAAACTGCTTCCTCTGCTGGCAGACTTGATATTGGGCTTTGCAGTTGCTATTACTTTAGAGATTCCTCTTCTGTCTGTTGGGCTTTGTATGTCACCAAATACAGGATCCAATGCAGCTCGTGTCTCTTTTTCAATGAATTCAAGAAGATCTTTAAACTTGACCTTTTCTTTGTTACTATTCTGTATACTGCAAGCAATTGTTCTCCATTTGTCGCTGAAGCTTGAAGGGCAGCTTGGAGACAATTGTTCTCAAGTTGGCTGAATTTTCCAGCTCATCCACAAACTTAACTTCTTGCATTGTGTTGAAACAGCCACGAAGAAAGAGTGCATATGATCGTAGCGCTGGTCCATCCTCTGCTCTTAAAGCAGTCCAATTCAAAGCCTTTTCCATGAAAGCAGATGCGATCTTTATACTGTTACCAAAATTCCATTCAAGTTGCTGCTTTGCTTCCTTATATCCTCTTGCAGGATCCATGTGCATATAACTGCGAACCAAATTTTTGGGTTGTCCAACTGTAAATTGTTCTAAATAATAAAGTCTGTCTTGCATACTCTCAGTCTTGTTTTCAATACCCTGCTCGAATGTTTTAATGAAGGATCTGAACTGCAGAGGATCTCCTCCGAACACAGGAATTTCCCTCGTTGGAAGAAGGGATGATTGCTGTTGTTTTATCAACAAAGAAGTTAACTCATTTTGTTTCTTCAAAACATCTGCAAGAGCTGTATTGTTTAAAGTAGACAAGTCCCTTTTATGGCTTTGATGTTTCTTAACAGTTGTAGTAGTACACCTTTTTGCTTTTGTATCTTGACTTATTTGAACCTTTGGTGTTCTTGTAAGTACAGTACATTCAGTTGATGGATAAGTACTGCTTGCATCAGACTTCACATTTCTTTTTGTGCTTTTCAAGCTCATTTTTTCAAGAAGTGATTCAGATTTTAGAAAAACGTTTACCTTTGCATCTGCTGCAGCCATTTCAGATTCTAAAGCAAGTTTTTCCTTTTTAGCTTTTAATTTAGCCTCCTCCAAATCTAAAATATGCTTTTGCTCCAATGTGTGGGCTTTAGCTTTTAGTGCAGCACGCTCCGCTCGGCTTGCAGAAAAGCAGCAGAGGCACTCGTTTTGCTTTTAGAAGAAACTCTAGATGATTTTTGGGAAGTAGGCCAACTTTTAGAGGACTTGCCAGTGGCCTGAGATACACTATCATTAGGCCCAACAGCACCTTCCAAGACATCCTCATTGGTACCTTTTGGATCTTCACCCATCCATGTTTCAATTCCATTCAGAAATTCCCTGAAGAGAATTAATTTCGGCTCATACCAGTCTACGTGGTCAGCCTCCCTTTCATCATCATTCAACAAACTTTGCACAGACACTTGCAACTCCATAAAATCCGCCAACACGGTGTTAAAGGTTTCCACATGTTTAGCAACAGTTTCTTTATTTTCGCCAGCTTCAATCGCGGCATTTATTTCGTTTCGTTTTCTCGTCAAAACTCCAAGCTTTCCTCTGCGAGTTGCAAGCAACTTAAACAATTCCCTTTCTTCCATAATCGCTTTTTCAGCAAGAAAAAGCGATTTTTTTCATCCATTATCCATCAAGCATAAACTTAATTTCATAAAATCATGCTTGTGCGATGACTCAACAACAAGCCGTTGACAAGACACATAAGCGCAGCGGCTTAACGGATTAAACTCTTCACCATGTACTCACGACAATCCACGTTCTCGTTTCGCTCCTGGTGCAAACTCCAAATTCCTTCCAGTTTTTTGACTTAAATGTATCGGCCTTTCGATGCTGGCCGTGGATTCCGGGAACTATGATTAATTGTTTTGCACGCACTCCACTCCCAAACGCGGTATTCATTTGATAGCTTTATTTTCCTAACATTTCTAAATCAAGTTCATAATTTCAATAAACGAAAAATCCAAACAAAGTTAGCGAAGTGGTCAAAAAACTGTGCGCCACCACCTTCCCCAAATCCAAACATTTGTTCTTTCCATAGTCACTTCCCACTCCGCCCACACGCGGTGACATATATTCCTCCTAACCCGCCCAGGTGCATGATAATTAACTAAATAAGTACATAAATGCAAATAATACAAATAATAATAATAAATAAATAAACAAATACATAAATTATAATAAATAAACTCCAATACAACACTTATAGACAAACGGCTACAACATGTTCTGACTCAAAGCTTTGGTCATATTCAGGCAGCTCAGGGTCAGCAGCAACAACAACAACAGCTTTCTCCTGCTGTTTCTCTGCCTCGAGTATACTCAGCAGGATATAACCAGGTTATCAGCACCTACTCTTAAGAATCAATCTGTTAAACTTGTTTTGCTTTTGCACAATTAACATTATAAGTGATGTTCTTTTATTGTTTGTAGATCGTTTCCTGGGATGCTTATTTGTTACGATCGTTTAACTTTTTATTTGTAATCTATTTATTGTCTCCGTTAACAGTGATAATGTAACATCTATTTATATATTTTTAAATATGGAGTTTACATTTTTTTAGAAGACAACATACTATGGTATAGACAATTATAATCTATAAAGTAAACAGAAGAATCAATCAATAGTCCAATCAATTGAGAGAGAATAAACTGCAGATGCTGGCTATGTTAGCGAGTATGGCTAATAAATCCACCGCTTTAACTGATCTCTTAACTTTATCTGAAGCAAACGCTGTTAAAGCACATTTAATGCTAATTAAATAAAAGGAAACAATTTTTTTTTTTATAGAACACCAAGTACAGAACAAAAAACAGAATGTACATCTACAATGGCATTGGTAAGTACAGGTAAATGAGTATTAAGCAAGGCACATATCAGTTAAAATAAATAAAATGTATAAAATAAAAAATACAAATACAGAGGGGTCTCTTTATTCCTCTTTTAAGAGCTCAAGGTCTCTTATTATTCCAGCCAATTTCTGGGCCTTTTTACTTTTCATACATTCCAACGCTGGAAAGAAATTACAAATCAATTCTCTTTTAAATACAGAAAAATAAGGTTTCGTCTTCATACATTTGGACTTATGAATGAAAAATGTGCCCAGTATCAACATTACATTAATAAGAAATTCATTTCTTTTCTCGTCCAACAGCACTCCAAACATAACATGTTTCCTAGCAAAAGTGGGCAGTGAGTGAATCTTAGATTCCAACCAATAAGACATATTTTCCCAAAAAGTATTTGAAGAAAAACGAGAAAAAAAAGATGATCAGAACGTCTCTGTCAATTTGATAAAAAGTACAGGCATTTTCTTCAAAATTTAACCGTTGTCTTAATTCACTTGACGGGTATCCCATTGAATATTTTAAAATGAGTTTCCTTAAACAATCAACTTTATATACCTGAGATCCACCTGCATGCCTGTGCTCAGCCATGATGTTTGATCCGTGTCTCAAGCTAATGACGTAACTTCCAGAGAGGCATCACTGAGCCCGTTGTACACGCCCCAATCCCCTGACTCCACCCCCACGTCAAAACAGTGCCATAAAGTGAAACGCAGAGAAAAGTGAAGCGCAAAGGCAAAACGGTATCACGAGCTCACACGTGATGGAAATGCAGATTAAAAGGAGCGTTGCAAAATAATTAGTAGGCATTGCAAAGAAAAAGATGTGTGGCAAAATCATTGCTGCCTAAAAATCTGTTGCAGAGATAAAAAGGATAAAAGATCTTTAGATTATTTTACAACAGTCATTGATTTTTGCAATTAATTACATCTTGATTTTTGCTATATTTTATTTATATTTTGCAATTCTTTATTTTTGTTTGCAAAACTTTCTTTTTTTCTCTCGATACTTTATTTTACGTTTGTGATACTTAATTTTTGTTTTAAATTTTTTTTTTTTTTTGTTTACTCAATACTTTTTTTGTTTTGCAAAACTTTATTTTATTTTGCAATACTTTATATTTTTGCAAATATACGTGGCATGGAATTGATCCCATATTCATTCAGTAAGATTCCCCGCATTTTGCGGCCGCATTCTCCCAAATCACGTAACGGGTGCGTTCCAATCCAATTCATCTTCCCTATGCCCCACTCACTAGGAAGACCGAGCCCACGATGTGAGCATTCCGAGGGAGCATGACATCAGTTTCACCTGTCGATGTGCGCGCCCCCCCTTCCCGAGCACAAACCATGCAAATTACATACCCAACTTAAATGGCTGTATCTACTGGCTCCCCTGGAGTATGGACACAGTTGTAGTATCTTTTGAAAGGAGACACTTCGGGCTTCACTTCTCAAGTTTCAGAATTAATATATGTTGCTATTTTAAGGCAAAAAAAAAAGTTTTGGACTTTGAGATGGGCTCATTCTGTTTAGAAGACTTCATATAAAAGATAATATACAGTTTTACAACAGGTAAGACAACAGTGTTTACAACAGAATGCTGCTCCGGTTGCATAGTCTGTCGAAGAACGATGTACTGTAATTCTTCCAGGTGAGATCTCGTGTAAACATGGAGAACATATAAAGATTTAGAATTGTGTACAAAAGTGCTACTGGACGTTATAGAATGAATTCTGTCACGGACAATTTGACCCAAGCAGGCTGAACTGGATTCATCTGGCGATCGCTATTTCATAAGGTATGAAGTCCCGTTTTTGATATTGCATGTTGCCATCCACACTTCCAGCACAAATAAACAAATTGCTGTTTCTGGAGGACTGTTATCATGCAACAGAGATCGGATTTCAACGTCGAACACTTAGACCTTCGAAAAGACATATAATCTGTTATCATTAATCGCATATTCATGCACGCATATATCAGAATGCAAATATATTAAACGTAAGCAGAGTGACTTCACTCCCGAGCGCAAACAAATGCGTATCAACGGGTTAATATAGCCTCCAACTAGCCTTGCGAAAGAATTTACTTCATGCAGTACAACATTCGATGAGGTTCCCAGAGCGCCTCCAAGGGCGAATTTACGCGATCCATAAAACGCAGCATTTTCTTACTCCAGACGTGTTTTCATCGCTAGCACCACTGTCGCGGCGCGCCTCTGACACCTAGAGGTAGGCTCTGCACCGCTTCCCCTATTCTTCAGATTATCTACCACCAGCATAAGGCATTTTGCTATGATCAGGACATACAGCGAGTAATTCCCATCTCATGGCATACTTCCATTTTATTATCATTCAGGCATCATCAAAGAGCAGATATTCGTTGGCATGTCTTCATTTTCATTTTTTTTTTTTTCATTTTTATTGTTTATTTTTACAGGGACAATGCACAATTAAAAGTAATTGCACCAGAATTAGCTAATAGCTAGTTTACATCTGCTGTAAACAAATAAAATAACATACATTACATATACCCCACATAAAACATCACAATACATACAGGTATGTATACGCTGCTGAGGTCCCGAGACTCCGCCTTCAGAGCAGGCGATAAGGCAGCCCTAAGAACAGCTAGGGCCAAACTGTCACGGGCAATCAGAGAGGCAAAGCGCGCACACGCCCAGAGAATCCACAGTCACTTCCAGGACAGCGGTGACACGCGGCGCATGTGGCAGGGCATCCAGGCCATCACCAACTACAGGACAACATCAGTTGCCTGTGACAAAGATGCCTCCCTTCCAGATGCGCTGAACGACTTCTACCCCTCCTCCCAACGACCAGGTGCTCTGTCTTACCACGGCAGATGTGAGGAAAACTCTACGTAGAGTCAACCCACGGAAGGCTGCTGGACCAGACAACATTCCTGGCAGAGTGCTCAGAGGATGTGCAGACCAGCTAGCAGATGTTCTTACCGACATCTTCAACATCTCTCTGAGCAGCGCCGTCGTTCCAACGTGCTTCAAGGCCACCACCATCATCCCCATGCCAAAGAAGTCTTCAGTGTCCTGCCTCAACGACTACCGTCCCGTCGCGACTTACACCCATCATCATGAAGTGCTTCGAGAGGCTCGTCATGAGGCAGATTAAGACCCAGCTGCCCCCTCACTAGACCCACTGCAGTTTGCGTGATCGTTCAAACCGTTCAACGGACGATGCCATCACCACAACCCTCCATCTGGCCCTCACCCACCTAGACAATAAGGACTCATACGTTCGAATGCTGTTCATAGATTTCAGCTCAGCATTCAACACAATCATTCCCCAGCACCTGATTGGAAAGCTGAACCTGCTGGGCCTGGACACCTCCCTCTGCAACTGGATCCTGGACTTCCTGACTGGGAGACCTCAGTCAGTCCGGATCGGGAACAGCATCTCCACCACCACCACACTGAGCACTGGGGCCTCCCAGGGCTGTGTGCTCAGTCCACTGCTGTTCACTCTGCTGACTCACGACTGTGCAGCAATGCACAGCTCGAATCACATCATCAAGTTCGCCGATGACACGACCGTGGTGGGTCTCATCAGCAAGAACGACGAGTCAGCATACAGAGAGGAGGTGCAGCGGCTGACGAACTGGTGTAGAGCCAACAACCTGTCCCTGAATGTCGACAAAACAAAAGAGATGGTTGTTGACTTTAGGAGAGCACAAGGTGAACACACTCCGCTGAACATCGACGGCTCCTCTGTGGAGATCGTCAAAAGCACCAAATTCCTTGGTGTTCACTTGGCGGAGAACCTCACCTGGTCCCTCAACACCAGCTCTATCACCAAGAAAGCCCAGCAGCGTCTCTACTTTCTTCGAAGGCTGAGGAAAGCACATCTCCCAACCCCCATCCTCACTACATTCTATAGAGGGACTATTGAGAGCATCCTGAGCAGCTGCATCACTGCCTGGTTTGGGACTTGCACCGTTTGGACCGCAAAGCCCTGCAGAGGATAGTGAGGACAGCTGAGAAGATCATTGGGGTCTCTCTTCCCTCCATCAAAGACATTTACAAAAAACACTGTATCCGCAAAGCAACCAGCATTGTGGACGACCCCACACACCCCTCACACAAACTCTTTACCCTCCTCCTGTCTGGCAAGAGGTACCGAAGCATTCGGGCCCTCACGGCCAGACTGTGTAACAGCTTCTTCCCCAAGCCATCAGACTCCTCAATACTCAGAGACTGGTTTGACACACACGTGTCCTGAGTTGCACTTTAATTACTGTCACTTTATAACTGTCTGCTACCTCAATAACTGCTATGTGCATAGAACATTATCTCATAGTATGTTATGTTTACATTTTTAGAAACTGTCATCTTTTTGCACTACTGAGTACTGGTCGGCGCTGCACTGTCTATTGTCCTGTTCATTGTCAGTAATTTGTTGTACTGTCCTGTACTTTTTGCACATGTTTGCACGTGCACTTTATATAGGTATATATAGGTAGTTTATATAGGTATTTTATTTCGTTGTGTAGTCTCACGTGGTCCTATGTTGGTCCTTTGTTCTTTTTATGTAGCACCATGGTCCTGGAGGAACGTTGTCTCGTTTTGCTGTGTACTGTACTAACTGTATATGGTTGAAACGACAATAAAAACCACTTGACTTGACTTGACTTGATGTACAGAATATAAAATTTAAAACCAGAATATAAAACAGATAATGTACAACACAGTCATTAGTGGTTGCAGATCTGTTGTGATAGTAGCCAGTACTTAAGCTTATTTTTAAAAATTGAGAAGCTATTGAGGCTTCGAATGTTTGTAGGTAGGGAACTCCACAACCCCACTACTCTAACTGAAAAAGCTTTTTGCCCAAAGGCTGTTTTTCTGTACTGCGGTACCAAATCTCCCCTGGCAGATGCTCTAGTCCTACCTGCACTTCCATTATGGGTCACGCATCCCTGAAGAGGGGGTGGAGCAAGATTATGAATAATTTTGTACAACGGAAATGAATTTTCTTCACAAATCATTCACTCATCGTGGTCAGACCACTACAGCAACCACTACTCCGAACCAATATGATTGACAGCGTAAATGCCGGAATCCAGCCATACATGTTTAGGCGTGCGTGTATCTGGTCTCTGAAATATGCCAGAGACAATGGTAACTCGGCACAGCAGCCGTCGAATCAGCTATCAAGCACATTCGGAAGGAGATTTGCAAATATTCACAAAATATAAAGTGCGATACTGCATCTTCAGGTCGTAAAGATGGGACATGAACAGCCGGAACTGAGCTATGCTCAAGAATCACATCCTGAAGATCCCAATTCATATCAACACACATTCACAAAGCAGTCTCATGCAAGATGATTTGCACAAACATGCGCACATTCTCGTATGTTTTGGGGCACACCTCCTTCAAAAACTAAACTGTCCACTGCATCTTCAGGGCTCTATGCCGGGAGTACATGAAGACTCATGTTCCTTTTACAGCCAACAACTAAAATCATGAAGCTGAGACATTATTCTTCTCACCCTATTTGCTCCAGCTTGAGGAATAAGAGGGAGGAGAGCAAGAGAGGAAAAAAAAGAAAAAAACACAACGAGCCATGTTTCTAGCCTTCTCTAACCATGCAAGCTTCCCCCCCTAAAGAAACATGACAGGATCAGGTCTATTTTCACATCATTCCCTGGTCCGTTTGGGTCTCCTAACGCAATCTCCAGCCCCATCAGTCCACCTCAAATTTGCCATGCTTATCATTCCTCAAGGCCACTCCGCCGTTTTTCCCGCCTCCTCACACTAGCTCATTCCATAGACGGCCTCTCCTACCCATCAATCGATGAATTTCCGGACGACACGCCCCTATTCTCGGACATGGCTCCCTCCATAGGATTCAGGGGTAGCCGTCTAGGACCATGGTTCACAAGGGAAGGGCCAGAATGATACTCTCTTCAATATAGCTTCCTACGCTCCAGAAGCTCTCTTCGTAAGTATTCCCATTGCTAGATATTTAATTTAATGTATTTAACAAATGATCTCGACCTACAATCCCAGTCTCAATGCGGCTCAGCGGAGGGAAGAAAGAATTGACACCGAGACCCAAGCTTCAAATCCTTCCTTGCCATTCGTACAGCACTTCATCATATGGTCCAGCAAACAACCTTCCCCTCTACCCTCCAATGAAATGGTTCTTTACCCCATATGGGGTAAAATATATGTTCGAGTTCAGAAATAGGAATTACACTCGCAGAACCACTGCAGCCTTGTTCCGCATTGACACAGCAAGCTACATCTACAAAAGAAGCTTAAAATGGGCCTTCCTTATTCCACACCCATCATCACGGCCAGCGTCATATGGGTTCCCTCAAACGCATCGTAGTCATGCGACAATTCCGCAGTAGTTACTACAATCAAAGTCCGGCCCTCCTCGAACCATCATGTCCCCTATGAGACATCTGACATGGCAGTGCATTTCCTGTGACTTCATCATCCCAGCCAGACACATTCCCAGGTTTCTCAACTTCCCTCCCTCACTTCGCAGGAGTTCCACAGACCAGCTCGACAGGCACCCTTTGAGGTATACCGGAATCTACTACGAAGATGCTCGGCCGCTGCTCTCCCTAATCGTACCTGAAATGGCCAACTTGACCCAAATCATCAAACAAGCTCAACTCTCCATCAGCCATAAGTTCTCATGCATATCTGGTGGTGGTCGGTGGCTCTTCCCCAGCTCATCCTTACCTGCACTGATTCAATTCAAGCAAGCTCACCGTTCGCAAGGAGAGCACATAACTTATGTCCCCCCTCCCCTCGCCGGGCTTCCATAATCAAGCATAGTTCCGTCGCATAGGGATTGCTCAAACCAGCCGCCCTCGCCGGAAACTCGCACCATAACGAGATGGCTTTCAACAAGGTATGGCACGACAACATCGTCATCATCGTATTGCCTTATGTATACGTTCACTCTGGCAAAGATAACCATCAAACAACTTTCCCTCGTCGGAGGGTTTTCATATCAAATGTTTTCTTTCAACAAAGGGATTGCACGCAACATCGTCATTATCATACGGCCCCATGCATGCCATAACCCCGGCAGGTTATATAAAAAATTAAAAATAATAAAAAAAACAAACGCATACATTTTATCACTACTTTCGGAGGGTTTCACAGTTAAACGTTTCCTTTCAGCAAAGGGATTGCACGCAACGTTGCCATTATCGTATGGCTATGCACGTCACCAACCTCTTTCAACAAAGATACCCAAACAATCATTCCCTCGTCGGAGGGTTTTCATATCAAATGTCTTTCAACGAAGGGTCTGCACGCAACGTGCCATTATCGTATGGCTTTACACACGTTGCCCACCTTCGGCAAAGATCCCTCAAACAACTTTCCCTCGCCGGAGGGTTTTCATATCAGATGTCTTCAACGAAGGGGCGCACGCAACGCTGCCATTATCGTATGGCTTATACACGTTCCCCACCTTCGGCAAGGATACCTCAAACAACTCCTCCCTCGTCGGAGGGTTTTCATATCAAACGTTGTCCTTCAACAAGGATACCGCACAGCAACGCCGGCCTAACGTAGGGCCGCATACCACGCTGCTCGCCTTAGGCAGATTCTGCACAACCAGGGGCCTCAACGAAGAGCCCAAAAAAAAAAAAAAAAAACCCTTCCCATTGCAAAGGCTTCACACAACCATACCAGAGATATCACAAATTTCATGTCAATTCTGATGCTCACATCTCTATTTTCTTCTCCAGAATGAACGCCCAACACAAGACCCGGTTCGTACCAAACAGGATCATCTCTTTTGGGGGTAGTATACTACTTTCTCTCTTTTTGGGGGTAGGCTCCTCGCCCCTGCCTTCTATCTCCGGCAGGATATGACGGTTCCAGGCACAACTCCCTCGGTCCGCCGGACGGGGCCTACGCCATAGAGAGAGACATTACTTTGTTTTACATTTATCAAATAAATGGCATCTTAAACTTCACTCAAGCCTGCGTGTCTTCCCGATAGTAATGGAAGTGCAACGTAGTGCAGCGTAGTTCTAGTGGGAAGACTAGCAGCTGTACATCATCACTTCATTAGCGGGGTAATTCCTAGCCAGTCGCATTGGAAGCCATTGCTTTATAAGTCTGCTCACAATCTATCACATTGCTGTTTCAGTGCGCTAAAACACAGGCAACCTCCGCCACCCCACCACCACCAGCTGAGCCCTGTCCCGCACGGGGGTAGGCTCCTCGCCCCTGCCTCCTATCTCCGGCAGGATATGACGGTTCCGGGCACAACTCCCTCGGACCGCCAGACGGGGCCTATGCCATAGAGAGAGACATTACCTTGTTTTACATTTATCAAATAAATGGCATCTTAAACCTCACTCAAGTCTGCGTGTCTTCCCGATAGAACTATTTTTTTTTTTATAAAATATTTAGATCAGTGGCGGCTGGTACCCACATTTTGAGGTGGGGCTGTGAGCCAATGCCTGCATGGGAAACATGTTGTGCACGCACAGGTTTTTTGTTATGGAGGCAGATGGATTTATCAATAAATCGAGTCCAGATGTAAATTGTGTTTTACACTTAATTCTCTTTTATTCATTATATTACTTAATGCCAATATTAAAGAAATTACGATTTTACAAACGTGTGTGTCAATTATTTAAAATAAATAAAATGTGCCTATTCTTATCCACCTCTTCATTGTGCTTTCTTACCCCGATTCTGTGGCCTTCATCCAGTTGCGTATCTATGTTGACTCTGCCAAGGATTGCTAGCTTGACACTATTATCCATATATGTGCTTTTGTAAACTCTTCGTCTCTTCGTACTCTCTGATAAATGTTGACTTAAATATTGATCTTTTTAGCACCAAAAGTGATTGTTTCGCTTTACAAGATATTCATTTAACCGCTGGAGTCATATGGCTGACATTTGGGGCGGCTGTGGCTCAGGTGGTAGAGCGGGTTGTCCACTAATCACAGGATTGACGGTTTGATTCCCGGCTCTCACGACTCAACAAGTGTCCTTGGGTAACACACTGAACCCCAAGTCGCTCCCATTGGCAGGCTAGCGCCTAGTTGAGCTCTGCCATCATTGGTGTGTGAATGTGTTACAGCGTAAAGCACTTTGAATACCGCTAAGGTTAAAAAGGCGCTATATAAGTGCAGACCATTTACCATTTATACTGACTGCCTGTGATTTCTGAAGCTACAAAAGAGCAATCTCCATTCACTTGTATTTTAAGGACCTACTGAGCTGAGATATTATTCTTCAAATGTGTTCAACAGAAGAAAGAAAGTCATAAACACCCAAGATATCATGAGTAAATGATGAGATCATTTTCATTTTTGGGGCAAATAGGTACAAACTTCAAAGTGCCATCCATATTTTTGTAAATTTTTATGTTAAGATATAGTTGAGTTGTTGTGTTTTTTTAACATCTCTTGTAAAAATGTAAACGGAGGATCATTTAAAGAAGTTTTTGTAGCGAGCTCCGTTGAGTTTTGTATGATTTTATGTTCTGATTTTTGTGCATCTGATTTATGCAATGTGATTGCGATGTGTTTATATTTAAATTAATGATTTATACTCATAGTTTAAATGAGCATGAAGCTGTTAAAAATATTCAGAGTCTTTAACTGAATCAAAGTGTCGAGGCTTTTAGATTATTGTGTTTTAGTTCATTAGAATGGTATTTCTCTACATGCTGTTTGCATCACAGATTTATTTAAATTGAGCACAGAAAGTGTCCACAATTAATGTAAAACTCTTCTGTTATACTGTCATGGAATCAGAAATTTGTTGTTGTGTTAATCAGTGTTGCTTGAACAATATTGACAAGAGGTGGTCACCTGAAAGTGAAATGTATTGTATTTTCGTTTGCAATCGTCAGGCTCGAGGGGTGGAGGCTCGAGGGATGGAGCTGATGGGGCTGAGGACCAAGGTGGAGTTGGAGGGATGGAGGTCCCCTGTGGAGCAGAGGCGGGCCTGGACAGTGGAGCGGAGGTGGACCTGGACCATGGGAGGTGGGCCTGGACCGTGGAGCATAGGCTTGCTTATGACATGGCATGGAGCAGTTTGGGGCTTGGCTGTGACATGACATGGAGCAGACTGAGGTTCGGCTGTGACATGCCATGAAGAAATCTGGGGCTTGGCTGTGACATGGCATGGAGCAGGCTGAGGCGTGGCTGTGACATGGCATGGATCAGGTTGAGGCATAGTTTTATATGGCCTGGAGCAGACTCAGGCGTGGCTGTGACATGGCCTGGAGCTGACTCAGGCGCGGCTGTGACATGGCCTTGAGCTGACTCAGGCACGGCTGTGACATGGCCTGGAGCTGTCTCTGGCATAGATATAGTCTCTGGAATGACCTCTGTGGTCGGGGGCGAGGACTGAGACTCGGAAATGACCTCCGTGGTCGTGAAGATGGGCAGAGACTTGGAAGCGACCTCTTTTGTCGTGGGCATTAATAGTCTCGATAAAGACCTCTGTGGTCATGAGCATAGGCTAAGACTCAGAGACGAAATCCCTTCTCCTCCTCCTCCTCTGTGAGGCCGAAGTTAGAGCCGGTGCAGGCTCTGGGACAGACGAGGCTGGCAACATTGGTTCGTTGGCTGTGGCAGGCATGGGCATTGGCTCGTTGGCCATGATGTGGAACTCTGGCTCGGCGGCGGCCATGTCGTGGAAATCTGGCTCAGCGGTGGCCATGTTGTGGAACTCTGGTTTGGTATCCGCCTCCCCCACAGTGAATGTGGAGCCAATGATCTGCATGGCGAGGTCGATATTTTGGGCCAGATTGAGGGGACTGTGACCACCAGGCATCAAGGAGGAGATGGGCTCATTGAGTCTGACCCGAAAAATGTCCTTGAAGGCGAGCTCATTAAAAGCTGACTGACAGACTAGGGCACAAAAGTCCTCAATGTAATCCTCCTGGGAACGACTCCCCTGACAGAGGCTCAGAAGCTGAACTGCTGGGTCCATTGTGTTGGTCTAGTATTCTGTAACATTGCTGGCAAGGATGAATACGATGACGAAGGAGTGAAGAACTCAAGTGTAGTTTTATTAAATAAATGTGAAACCAAAACCCTAACTATAAATGAGAACTAAACTAAACATAAACATGAACATGACTAAAACATGGCTAAACATAAATGTGGCTTGACATAAACTAGACTTGGCATGGTTCAAACAAAACAACAAAGTTACACTCATAAAATATAAGTGTAACTTATATTGGTATTAACAAATATCAGTACTAGAAAAAGGACAATGTTAAACATGAGGGCTTAAATACATGACATGGGGAAACATAAACCAATGATCAAACAGAACACCAAACAAGATAACAAGACTAATAACCTTAAACCAATGAGAGACTAGAACTGATAAGACAATAAACCAATGAAAACAAGACACATGAACATGGAGGGAAACATAAAATCATATGACATGGGAAACAGGTAATAGACTTTTCAAAATAAATGACATAAAAACATGAACCAACAGAATAAACATTACATGGTGAGCCTGTCCATCACAAACTGCACACCCAAGATGGCGTCTTGAGAAAGGCTGACTGCTTCAAACGTCACAACGTCAATTGAATGACATCCATTGCGTTCCAACGAAGGACTACAGATAAGCTTTTTGGGAGGATATCCATTTCCTTTTCTTTTGTTTCGGCATCCCGGATAAAAGGAAAAGAGATTTCCCATAAAAGGACCATTTGTTTCATTCTTCAATTACACAAAGACAACTGAGGGAGGAAACTTTATTTGTTTTTTATTTTATTTTATTGCCAACATCCAAACAAAAATTGTGATGTTTTTTCACATTTAACAGAGGCATATGTTCAGTTGTGAAATAAATGCCAGAAGTTTCATACTATACTATCTCTCTTATACATGTACAGTCAATTCTACTGCTCCACGAACCTAGAGAAATGTATGTATAGTAACTTATTCTCTTCTCGAGGATAGGTGCTACAACATTATACCACAATGCTGTCGATTGAGATTAACTTGTATTGAACCTGAAATATTCCTTTAACATTTTCCCCTTTCTTCTGACTTTATCTGGCAAAACAACATCACAAAGCCATTTTGTATTCGTTTCCATATGTAGTTCTCCTAAAAATGTATTTGAGGCAATAGAATCGCATTGGGGTTCAAGCGACATCAGATTAATCTGAGGAATTGAATTGGGCTCCATTATACTCTCATTCCAGAATCACTGCATCAGCAGCCTGTCAGTGAGACACAGACCAGTTTTATGTCAGTCACTGTTTTTCCCCAGTATTCCCTCACTCCCAGATCTATTCTTCTTTTATTCTCCTGTACAGTTTTTCTTTCTCTCATTGTTTTTATGTGTTTGTCTGCCTCTAAATGATGGAAACAACTCAGAAATACTTGAACACACAGGCAATACCTAACCATGAACATAAACTGTCCAAGGGAACTGCTTTCTTTTTTTGCGCTCTTTAAGCTGCAGTCCATTTGATGTTGAGAATAAATTGTGCAATAAAAGCCTCCTTTATTGCATACAGCAGAATGTCAGCTCTTGTAGGATATACAGTAAAACAGAAGATGGTCCTCACATCTAAACCTCACATCACATCTAAAGAGTTTTATGTTCTTGTAGTAAAGTCCTTTATGGCCACAATATTGTAATCTGAAGAAGCAGTCATTGCTTATAACATCAAGAACTTTTGTCTATCCAGTGATCAACTTTAAAACTTGTGGAAAGTCCTTGTGAAAAGTTTGATCCCAACATTCAACACTGTTTACAAGCACAATGTTTATTCAACTTGTAGCTAACTATTCACAGCATAGAATCATTTATCAAGATGTCTGTTGAATCAAATGAATCAATTCTGAACATGAAGATAAATTCAAAGTAGAGAGCACTGAGATACTCTAGAATGTGTACGTTTAATATCGCTCCTCGTGATCTCCAAGTGGCATTTGCCAAGAACTGAACCCTGCGTGAAGCTTCATATAGTCAAGATTTGACAAATGTTGTTAGTCCAGACTATTCCATCTCATTCTGTCTTTACTCAGAAACATGCACAGTTGAACTTGCTGAGAAACTGAGATTGGCATAACCAGCAAGCGTCCTTGACTTTGGTCTTCTTTCATGCTTTGATGCAAAATGCATTTGACATGTTTCTAATGGTCAAGAGCTTAATTACAGGATATCAGACTGAGCAGTCAGTTCTTATTAGTCAACATAATTTAAAGATCCAAATACTGAATTGCATTAAAGCAATAGTTCACCCAAACAAATTGCAAATCTCTCATCATTTACTCACCCTTATGCCATCTTAAACTTGTATGAATTTCTTCTGTGGATATTTTTTGGGACAAATGCGTTTATATCCATAAAATGCAAGTCAATGAGGTCCAAAAAGGACATAAAGGCAGCATTAAGATAATCCATATGACTCCAGTGGTTAACTCCATGTCTTCTAAAGTGATATTTAATTTCATATTTCAGTAGAGTAAGAGCAATTGAGAGGAACAAGGACAAGTGTGCATAGATGCGATTCTGTACCAAGTCGATACAAAAATAAAAAAGACTCAGATGGCTGCATTCAAATGTTCACAAGCTTGTTTGAGTGCAAGTTGTTACTCATTTTACACTGAAATGGACAATGAATCCAATTAAAATAGTGAAATGTCCTAGTATGATTATTAAACTACAAAATGATAAAATGTATTTAAATAAATATACAGTCTGCATGTGCTTCAAAGTGAATGTATGAAGCCGTTCATTCGCTTTAAACACATTTAATGAGCATAACTCGCTGTGATTGTTGTACTTCATGACAGAAGAGAGCACTCATTCACTGTGAAATGTGCAGCGCCTGCAGACTATTTATTTATATAATTAAATTGCAGAACTTTACTCTTTAATAATCACACTGGCCCATCTAACCAACGCATTAAAAGGAGATGTGAAACTACCATCAAAAACACAGACTGGAATAAGCCTTCACGTCAAAATAAAAGCTTGATTCAAAATAAAAGCTCAATGCATAAAATATATATATATTTTTTTTAAATTACAGTACTTTATAGTATAATGTAATATTTACTGTATTTATTGTATCTCATCAATGTCTTAATAAAATTCATAAAGTGATGTTCTGACCAATGTTGTGTTTAGAGTCTGCTGTGAGGATAGTGACGGGAGCTTCATTTAATTAAGTTTGAAAAGCTAATTGTTTTATTTTCATTTGAGTGAAGTTTATTCATTAATTTGATTAGGCATTATTTTGATGATGAAATTGATTTAAAGCACTAAATCAGGGAAGGGGAAACACAGAATTTGGGGGAAAGAATACAATGTAGAAAAACTTTCAACCGATTTCATAAGGTCCTACTTAAACTTTTATTATTTACATTGATAGATTTACTTTTTTAAATAGATACATGAACTTTACATTTTCTGGAACAGTCTACTGAAAATTTGTGACAACCGTAATAATTCCGGTTAAGTGATTTGGGAATATTGGTGTGGATGTAGTATCATTTAAACGCAATAGTTTCAGTTACCGAAGTCATTGTAGAAATGTGCTATTCACAGACAGCCGTGATTGATTCATTCCATAAGCAAATGTGTCACATTATAAGGTTACCATGATCTTAACATGGCAGCCCCCGTGAGGCAACCCGCTCCATGTACAATAAAACAGCTTTTATTAGAATACTAATATTACTGGAGTCTTTGTGTGGATCTCATTAGTATTCAGACATATTTGTATACAGGCCTAACAAGTAAATTTTTGTATGTTTGAATACACAGAAATAACAACATATTTACGGCATCTAAATAATTAGCACTTGCATGTATGTTAAGCTGTATACAATACAATTAATTTATAAATCCTCTTAAAACCTTTTTAAAGAGAAAATCACAGAGAGCAATATAAGGAAGTGGAGAGTAAATGATGAGGGGAAAACATTAACACCTGAGCAGGAGTTTTTAAAAGACTGAGGAGAAACAGCTCTAGGACAGAAGAGCTTGCCTCCAAATAAAGGCTATAGGAGTAAATGTTCTCCAGTCCAGAGGAGGCTGTTGCATTTGGACCTTGAACGGCTCCCATTGGACCTGTTATCTGAGACAAACAGCACAGCACTAATGCAGCTTCTGGAGCTTCAGCAACTGTTCTTGTTCTGTTTCCATGGGGACACGGGCTACATCCCGACTGCTATTTCAGGAAACAGTTGGCAAAGAGAGGGCAGAAACTGGCCCAGGGCTGATGCCCTGAATGTTTTCACTAAAGCAACAAATGTTCCTATCATCTTGTACTAGTGTTGCGGTATCAAGTCAATGCATAAATATTAGGGCTTTCAATCAATTACAGTTTTTAATCAAATTATTTACATTATATGCCGACACGTCTCGAGAGACCTGCATTTAAAATTGTGCTCTGTGCTGCTGCGTTTGAGTGCTGTCGCTAGTGTCAGATAAGCCTGAGTGCGGTTTTTTCTCCATTCAGCTGGAGTTTCGCCGACTGCCCCCTGCTGAAAACAGGTGGTACTTCAAGCTTAAATAGTAGGAATTTCCTCCGATTGTAGGAATATTTAAGTGTAGAGATTACTGGATTGGAGTTGTGCAGAAATTCAGATAGGAAGTGTTTGAATGGTCACAACCCTCAAGTGTCTGGCTGACCTGCATGCCGTTATAATAGAGAAACCTAGTGATAGTGGAGGTGTGGATGTGTAATGGCTCTAACACAGACCTTGAGGTCATGAAGCTCTAGTTCATTGTCTGTGTTATATATGAGAGCAAGAGTAAGCTTACTAAATGTATGAAGATGCCAGAACTGTTTTGAGGTCAGAGTAGATTAGCTCTTAAAGGATACTCCTCCTGGATATGTGCTCATTTCAGGTTGTGCTGAATGTGTGCCGTAGCAACACTGATACACACACAGATGGCTGGCCTTCATAACAGTGAAACTGTGGGAATCTTTTAGTATGTTTATTTAGATGAATTATGGTTACGGTAAGTGCTTGTGGAAGGTGGAGGTTGAAAGAGGGTGGAAATCTATATTTAGGATAAAATATACTCAGAGTTGTAATTATAAGGCCCCTGAAACTAGAATGTATCTGACTGGACTCAAGTATGAACCAGACTGGATGTGACGCTTGAGACCGCTTTGGCCACTGAGGGCAGTGTTTCACATTTCTGTAAGCACAGAGCAATTATAGCTTAAGAAAAGTCAACCTACTGTTTCCGATTTGATTATTCAAACATTAGACTAGTTTTACAATCCTTCCCTGTCTCATGACTCAATATAAGAGCATTAAGATGGAGATATTTTGATAGTGTTTCTCATTTAATCTTCAGTACCAAAAATGGCATTATAGATAATTTGATACAATCAAAGAATCAATTAAAAACTCTCAACATGTCAATTATTAGTTTGTGTCATTACTCATATATGTTCATAGAAATATGTCTTTTTTTCTTATTTTAAAAAGTTTGAATAAAAATTAAATGCAGGTAATAATGGCTGTTTATTTCTATTATATTGGTATTATTAGAATTGTTATATCAGTGCGTATAAATTAAAATCATTAAATATCTATTTTCCTTATGTTCATTGAGTTAAAAAACAAAAACATGTGGAAAACATGCATTGATGCACTATATTTCTCCAGTACTTCACACATTTAGTATGTCACACATTGTGAATGTAATTAGCTACAGTGGTTGATGCTTGATATGATGGTTTTGCTAAATAAATGTGTCTTTTTAATCAAATCCAGAACAAATACATAAACATAGACTACAATCAAAAAGGCTGAAAATATCAAAATTGAAATTAACTTTATATTATACAAAATGGCAAAACATTAAGCATTTAATGATCTCCACAGCAAATCATTGGTCAGGAAATTAGCAAGAATTAAACAAATGCACTCCTGGTGCAGCCCATCAAAGGCTCGATAACAAGCTCATAAATGGAACGTCTAGGTTCTGAGGAGCCGGAAATGGTCCTGCCACAACAGTGGCTCGGCTCAGCGACATGGCGGGGAGGACACAACATCTCATTCCCTCCATCGGGGAACGGAGGTTACATACGTAACCTAGACGTTCCCCTTCTGTCGCTCTCTCCACGTTGTGTCGGACAAGCGACACTATGGGTCCCACTTAAATCATGCCATGCGCTGGCCCGTGTACGTGAACTGCTGATACAGAAGCGGGCAGGTATTCTTACGTGCAAACGCGACCAGCTGTATCAGGTTGCACGTACCCTTCCCCAATGCCCCATTAAAGTCATCAGAATCCTTCTGGTTACCCTAGTGAGGGGACGTGCAAGCCTGGCTGGGCCTCTTTTATCTCTATGTTTCTCGCATAGAGTAATCACGGCCTGGGCCCTTACATGCATTAAGGGAAGGGGGTCTTACCCAGTTTCCTATTATTTCAGGGGGAGAAGACCCTGTGGAGACCACACCTACCCTGCAGGGGAGGTAAAGGTGGTGAATACATCACATCGCTTAGGTCCTATGTGGGAAAGTTGGCGCGGTGGTAGATCCAGCCTCGGAGAGGGGGGAGTTGCTACAGGACTGCGACCGAGGCAGCTGGAACTGCCTAAGGGAGACACGAGTCCACTCGTAAGGGGACAGTACCGTGGAAATTACACACAGGGGGAGTCCGCGTAGGAGGCCTTTAACCTGTGGAGCACTAGATTACGGATACCCATAGTGGAATGGGTCGGCGAGTTCCTCCACTGAACTGCGGACCCATGAGGGCAAGGGAGGAATCATCCAGGGATCCGAGAGATGGGATCTCCTGGGGAAAAAAGGCGCACTATTTTAATGCGGCTGAGGGAAAGGGCACTAGGTGCAAGCGATTCACCCGGCCAGTTCGTCAGCGTGTTACCGAGTTCTACGGGCTCGGACCTGAGAGAACACGAGACAATACCGACTCAACCCGGAGATTGTAAAATCTCACGAAGGTATTAGGTGTTGCCCACCCTGCTGCTCTACAGATGTCTGCTAGGGAGGTGCCCCTAGCCAGTGCCCACAAGGACACAACACTTCTGGTTGAGTGCGCTCGAACCCGCAAGGGGGGGGGCACGGCCTGGGTGTGATAAGCTAATGAAATGGCGTCGACACTTTCTGCTGTCCCCTGAAGCAGACAAAGAGCTGCTCAAAACATCTAGAGCTCTGCGTGCGGTCCAAAGCACGTACCGGACACAGCAATGAAAGGGCTGGGTCTGCCTCCTCCCGGGGCAGCGCTTGCAGGTTCAATACCTGATCTCTGAAGGGCGTGGTAGGAACCTTGGGTAGCCCAGTCACGGTCTTAGGATCACATATGTGTGGCTCCAAAGGAGGAGACGATGGGCGAGTCATGACATGTGGTGGGAGCGTACTCTGCCTTGGCGATTTATGTACTGTGGTCCTGTCTGACCTGACCAGGACATATTTGTCCCGAACTAACGGGAGAAACTTCCTCAGGGCAAAGAAAACAGTCAGCAACTCTAGGCAGTTGATGTGCCAGCCCGTTGCACACGGCGCCCCAACCCAATCTGGAGTGGTCGGTTGTGACCAGGACGTGTCGGGACACCTGCTGCAAGGGTACTCCTGCCCGTAGAAAGCAGAGGTCTGTCCAGTCGAGTCGAATGGTTCTCGCAGTAAGAGCATGAACCCTCCACAAATTCAGCCTCGGTGTGATTGCTGCCCAGACAAACGAGACAACGCATGTGGCCGTCTGAAGCGGAGAGCACTCTACCGCATCCAGGAACAACACGGGCGGAAAGGCATCTTGAAAAAGACGCGTCCTGAAAAGGACGTTCAACGCCGCTGTGTTTTGCTCTTTTAGAGGAAATTACTCTTAAAAATCACTCTTTTATATGGAACTCTTTTGAGTTGTCTGCGCTGTCAAAGCGCCCAGGGGAAACAATGCACAGCCATGCAAGGAAGGAGAAAGCCGCTGTTGTGTGCCATCGAATTCAAGAAGGACCCCTAGTGTCGCTTCATTCGACACAATGTCTCGTTCCCTCCGGCATCCCCGAAAAGGGGGAACAAGCGACATGCCAAGCATGGGAGCAGGCCGGGCCACGCCGTTCTTGACCTGTGAGCGTTCTTGCCTGGAGTCCGGTCCGGCAGATGCTCACGTCATCCTAAGACCTCGACCGGGCTATGTGCCCAAGGTTCCTACGACTCCCTCAGAGGTAGTGAACCAGCAATCAAAGCTGACCCAGGAGGAGTCAGAGCCTTTTCGTTGCTGTGTCCAGTGTGTGCTTTGCGTACCTATGTGGTTCAGCCTCCAGGCGCCTCTAAGGAAACTGATGATCAAGTCATGCTTCCCTAAGGACTTGCTGTCCACTTCATTGTGGTGAACCAACATGGCGGCTACATAAACCTTCAAGGTGGAGGACATGAGAGCACTGACCCGACTAAGCATCTCTGTGGGTCTTCAGATAGAGAAGAACACCAAATCCACGAACAAGCGCCACTTCAGGGCATAAAGCTGCCTGGTAGAGGGAGCTCTGGCTTGGTTGATCGTGTCTACGACAGCAGGTGGTAGGCCATTTGGATCTTCCACAGCCCGTCCAAGGGCCAGAAATGGAAGTTCCAGAGGACTGGGCGTGGATGCCAGAGGGTGCCCCGTCCCTGAGAAAGAAGATCCTCGAGGAGGAGCATAAGATCTGAGGAGCATAAGATCTGAGAACCAAGTCCGAGTGGGCTAATAGGGGGCTACTAGGGTGACTTGTTTCTCATCCTCCCTGGCCTTGCACAGCACCTGTACAAGTAACTCACTGGGGGAAATGCAAATTTGCTCAGCCCCCGGGGCCAGCTGTGTGCCAGCGCATCTGTCCCGAGGGAAGCCTCCATTAGGGAGTACCAGAGCGGGCAGTGGGAGGTCTCTTGGGAAGCAAACAGGTCCACCTGAGCTTTCCTGAACTGCTCCCAAATCAGCTGAACCACCTGGGGGTGGAGCCTCCACTCTCTCTCGTGCCATATCGCGACATCGCGTCCACTGCCGTGTTGAGGCTGCCTGGGATATGAGTGGCATGCAGCAATCTGAGTCTCTGCTGACTCCAAAGGAGGAGATGGCGGGCGAGTTGTGACATGTGACGAGAGCGTACGCTGCCATGGCGATTTATGTACGCCACCGTTGTGGTGCTGTCTGAATGGATCAAGACGTGCAAGAAGTACAGCCAACAACTCTAGGCAGTTGAAATGCCAACGTAGGCACGGTCCTGTCCAGGAACCAGTGGCTGCGTGCCTGTTTCACATGGCACCCCAATCCAGTTTGGAGGTGTCTGTGGTGACCACGACGCATCTGGACACCTGCTGTAGGGGGACTCCTGTCCGCAGAAAACAAAGGCCTGTCTAAGGGTTGAATGTCTGACGGCAGAAAGAGGGTACGATCACACAGTATGTGCCGCGGCACCATGCCTATCTCGGCACTCGAGTCTGAAGCCAGTGCTGAAGCAGTCTCATATGCATCAACCCGAGCGGCGCCGCCACCACTGAGGATGTCATGTGCCCCCACTCCCCAAATTGCCTTCATCGCCAGCCACGCCGGCCACAATCCCGTAAGAAGGAGGCACGGCTAGGGGGGCGGCTGAAGTGGCTCTCTCTCAGAGGAAAGAAAGCCACGACCACAAAGTTGCCATGGTTATGTTCTCGCACTGAGAACAAGAACCATTCATAAAATGTGTGATCGCAGCCCAGACACGCGAGGCAGCTCTTTTGACTGTCAGAAGCGGAGAGATATCTGGCGCATCCAGGAACTACACAAAGACGGAAAGACATCTTTAAAATGACGCGTCTTTAAAAAGACGTTCAACGCCAATGTGTATACTTTTAGAGGCAATATACTCTTTTACAGGTCAATTTGCTCTTTAAGGAAACGCTGTCGAAGCAGACTCTTATGAGAAGAACAATAACCAGAAGGTATCTAATGCAGGTTTAGTGTCTAGAAGATGTGTTAAAAAGTCATTGCCTTCACAGAAAAACATCAAAAACAGAATTAAGTTTTTGGCAGAATGTGGAAAGTTTGATTCAGAGTTGTGTGGAGTGATAAATCATCGAGTTAAGTTGCATGGGGATGTTCCAGAGAGGTGTCTTTGAAGATCTGGTGAGAAAAACAATAATCAATGCATCTCTACCACAGTGAAGCATGGAAGAGGTGTTATGGTGTTTGGAGCCTTTTCATCTGCTGGTACTGATGAGCAGCTTCACTGTGAAAAGTCCATTAATGCTTTGGAGTACAGGAGAATATTGCAGAAAGGCTTGCTCTCCACAATTGAAAAGTTGTTTTCTAAAGAGGAACAATCAGATGTTATTTAGCTCCTGTCCACACTGCAAAGAGCACAAAGAAGTGGCTTGATATGTCCATCGGGCTTATATTCTGGCTTGGTCATTGTCCAGATTTGAACCATACAGAGAATATTTGGTCTCATCAACTGTTTAAAGCTATCAACATTGAGTGGAACAACATTGACTCTTCTTTCTGTAAAATGTTTACCCACAAGGATTTAAAGAAATCAATCTCATACTAAGTTACTTTATCTACTTGTTCAATTCTTGGTCATTTAATGACCAATGATTTGTGATTAAGACAGTTACAGGCTTCATGATTTGCCATTTTTGGCTTGAAATATTACAATATTAATATTACATAATATTACAGCTTATTGAACATCTGCAGAGACAGGTGTATAAAACATGGTATATTATAATGTCTTTTGATGATCATACACCTGTAGCACATTTGGGTTGCTAGGAGACGTGTCAGTCGAACCCCTGCTAAGCTAACGTGAGCATCGCAGTTTTGTTTCCTTATATGTCATCTTCTAAACATTTAGCAATGGAATACCTTTATGGATTGAGGCTGCAGAAACAAGGTTTGAATATCCCACATCTGACTTGAATTGAACGACTACAATGGCTGATTATGAGTTAACACTTATTTCTCAGTCTTTTATTCACACATTGTTATGATGATTCAAAACACTTTCACTCTAACGCATTGTGGCAGGGCGGAGCCTAATCAAGCCTCCGAGAGGGATAAAGGCAGACTGCGGAAGATGGTGCGGGAGAGAGAGATAGTTTATGGTCCGTCATGTGTGTGTTTGTGTCTTTTGTTTCAGTTTATCATTAAAATATTATTTATATTGTCAAGCTGGTTCTCGCCTCCTCCTTGCCCGTCTAAATCCCTTTACACGCATCATTTGAAAATGATGTCTGTTTTGTTCACCTCTGTTTTGATTTTAGAACACTACTGGCCAGGTTTGGGTTAAAGGGGTCATGAAATGCTCTTTTTTATAGTTTCATTATCTTCCCTGAGGTTCACTGATAATGATTTTTTTTTCACAAAAATGCAATTATGTAATATATGATGATTTTTCACCCTGTCTCTGACCATCTTTCTGAAAAGCTAGATTTTTGCCCCAGCTCCTCCTTTAAACTTCAGTGTAAATGCCCTCTGTTATGATTGGCTAACAGCATGCAGCCCGTGAAATTCAGCCATTTTTGAAACTCAAACGGAAGAAAATGAACAAGCACCAAAACATTAGAAATGTACATTTAAGGATTTGCATATAACGCCCATCCAACACATTGCATCCGAAAATATTGCACTATTCATCTCATGCACAGCTGTTAACACTCACACCCTGTCTAAACCAGATGCTATAATAAATGATGCTGTCTACCATGGAAGCATCCGCTGCGGCACGCCACTCCAACAGTAACCAAACAGGTGTCCCATTCCATTTTGTGCTGACGCTACTACTGCCAGCAACATTTCAAAAAGTTTGTGTTGACACGCACGGTGTAGACAGTCTTAAGCCGTTGTGTCGTATCAGTGGACGCGTCCGGTGTAGATAGCGTGTCAGCATCATAAACAATCATGACATTTGAAATACTGATGAATGGAACTGTTTACTTCAGGTCCAACAGTGTTTTTAAATGCCCCATATCCTTCAGTGACAGTTCCTTGGTTTTATGACTGCTTCACAAGACGCACACATCCAGTTTATCATCCTGCACTGGACATCACCGGAAACAAATATAAACAGTCAAAGACGTCCATCTAGTGTGTGTTTACATACACCATCAAATAAAAATAGTGCTGATAGGCTAAAGAACAGTTTGTTGAGCAGTTAAAGCAATAAAACAACAGGAGCCACAGCAGCTGATGAAACGCATCTTCTCTTCAGAGTTGAAACTTGACACTTCATCTTTTAAAAGCGTGCCAGAGAGAAATCAACAGTCAAAGACTTCAGTGTAGTACATGATTGTATACAAAATCATTCAAAATAGTCCAGATGGGGCCCCTTTCATGTTCAGGAGTAGTCAGGCCACAGATAGTAGGCCTTTTGTTCTTCTCTATGTCTCTGTTTAAGAACCAAGTGAGCACCAGTGGGCGGGGCCATGGGGACGATGATTTTATAATAGGTCTTGAATTAATGAGTACCCCAATTGATGTAGGGAAGTCACGGAAGTAGAGAATGGGAAATTTTGGCAGCTTGGTTTCAATCAAAGTTTTTATTGCATTGGGGATTAAGTTTTGAGTTCTGGAATTTACTGGATGTTTTTATAGTAGAAACACCTCTTATATGTCAAAATATCAAGGCAAATTTTATTCCTCATGACGTGACCCCTTTACATTTTAGGTTAGAGAGGTATTTTACTAATTTAAACCTCAATATTCACCTTAAAAACCTCGTCTGATTACAACACAATTGCACTCGCTTTTGGCGCCCCCCCGCTGGACATTTCACTGGAAAACTGCAGCCAAACGTGCAATAAAGCATGTCATTTAGTTTAGCAAAATGTTGCTACAGTCACATAATGCTCATGAGACCAGGCTGAACAGTTTATATTGTCGTAGATTAGTTCCCCTTTCTCTAGTTTCAATAGATGCATTATTAAATAGGTGTGAAGTCATCAGTGATACCATCTTCTTCATTGAAATCAGTATAATGACAGTGACGATGTGTCCGTTATTAGAGCTGTTCTTTCACATACAGCACTCTTGTGTCTGAACCTCTCATCCTGCTTTTATAAGTATCTCTGATCTTCAGGGATTCTGCTTCTGGTGGTGATGATCTGTCACATACAACAACAGCAGCAACATAATAAATGCAGTTATTACTTTTCTTCTCTCTTCTCTTTTCCCTGGAGATGGGTTGCAAAGAATGCACATGCTCATGATGAGATGATCTTTTCCCAATCCTCTGATACTCATTCCCATTTATAGGCTGTGTTTGCACTCTTTCATTTTTGCTTATTTGCTGTCTTATTACTGTGTATCTCCTTGAACTCCTCTCTCTACCAGAATATCAGTGATACTGCAATAAATGCAACATGAATTAACAAGTTTTTTTTACAGTGTGTTTTGTGTAAAAACTCACAAATAATCATAGTATACTTGTGTAATGCATGTAAATGATGGCAGAAGTACAAAATAAATATTTTAGTGCATAATAACTGAAAATGCAGAAAGTAATCAAATATAATAAATACACACCAAAATGGCATACAGTTTTGATGTGAAACCTGTGATATGGCTCTACAAGGTCAATGAAAGAACCTTCAGCTAATTATTTTCATTTTTTATTTTCAGCCTCAGTGGACAATGCAAGTGAACATTGGTACGGTTCAAATAAAATGAAAAGTAGACCTATTCTAACTAAGATTTAAATGACAGTTTTGTTTTTGCAATTGCTTATGCAATTTTGAAAACAGGGCTCATTTTGTCAAAACACTACACACAATTCACACAACCACAAACACAAGTAGCAGAACACCTCAGATCTTTTGCTTAATTTAACACTTCATTTAAAACGAAACAATAATTTTTAAAAACCCAATTTTGACACTGTATGGTGCACACATGGAAAAATGGCCGCAATAAGCTGAAATGAGCCGCCGCGTTATGCAGAACGGGCAAAAACATGGCACTGCCATATGCTGAAGGGGCCAGCGAAGCATCATCTCTTTGTCTAGGTGGATCTGACCATAGCACTTCATCCACATCGCAGGCCATGTCCTCTCTCACAAGAAAGCGAGGGCAGAATCTTCTTGAATGGTGAATCTATCCTTACACAGACCCTGCATCAGTTAGTTTGCAGGCCTCCTCCATGGCTTGAATGAGGGGTATCCTGACATAGGGCTGCAGATAGTAAACCTTCTACCGCATGCCGGAATAAAAACTCTTCAGTTGGGTTACAGTAAGGAAGGGAGAGTATGGTGGGAGGTATTGGAGTGAAAATTATAGATGCTGATGAAACCGGTTATGGACCAGTGCAGATCGGTGGAAAGATGCACTGTGCCATATGACAATGTATCTCATCTGCTCTGCATCCATTTGATCTTCTGCTGTGACAATGATGTGTAGTGAGTCTAAAAATGTGAGTATGTGGGCCGTGTTGTAAGGACTTAAGTTGGCATGGCAGTGGAGGACCCCATTCTGTGTGATTGTAACGCACGTTGTGATGTTACCACCACGTTAGCCCGGGACAATGAAAATAGCTCTGTGGCCAATGATGGTTCTCCCTCTTCCTCTTACTGCAACACTGCCTTCCATTTTTGTTGAAGATAGGTAAACTTACCTGTTGCCTTTTTATAGTGCTTAAGCCTGATTGGTGAGTTTACAATTAAGCGCCTAATTGTCTGTGTTTGATCAATTGGTTCATATGTGTGGTATTTTGAAAGGCAGTGTCTTTAAATAGCAAAAAAGTGACATCATGTTATATTTCTGTCAGTAGAAGTGTGCTTAGTGTTATGAAGAAAGTGTGAAGCTGAGAATGTGCTTATAGTTGTGCAGATCTGGGCTGGGGTTTTTCTCCTCGTGTGTCAGGTTTCACTAACTGTGTGTTATTTTTCATTTTAGTGTGTAAGCAATCGTAAAAACGTCTAGGTTACGGATGCAACCTCCGTTCCCTGATGGAGGGAACGAGACGTTGTGTCGAAGAAGTGACACTAGGAGTCTCTTTTGAGAGCCTTTTGCATCTCTGATCTATGAGAAAAGGCCAATGAGAAATGGGCAGACAGAATTTGCATGTCCGCCCCCAGACATACGGGTATACAGGAAGGGAAATGCGTCTATTTCATTGAGGATTGGGTGTGATAGGCCACCGTAATGGCGTCCACTACCCAGTGGGAAAGCCTCTGTTTGGAGACAGCGTTCCCTTTCCGCTGTCCACCAAAGCAGACAAAGAGCTGCTCAGAACATCTAAAGCTCTGCGTGCTGTCCAATAGATACGCAAAGCACGTACCAGACACAGCAACGAAGGGCTGGGCCTGCCTCCTCCCGAGGCAGCGCTTGCAGGTTCACTACCTGGTCCCTGAAGGGAGTGGTAGGAACATTGGGCATGTAGCCCGGTTGCGGTCTTAGGATGACGTGAGTGTCTTCCGGACCGAACTCCAGGCAGGTATTGCTGACAGAGAACACTTGCAGGTTCCCGAACCTTTTGATGGAGGCGAGCACGATCAGGGGGGCCGTCTTCAAGGAGAGTCCGACTGATTCTAGCGGCTCGAAGGGGGGTCTCTGAATTGCGGGGTCCAGAACACTGTCGCTGAGCCACGTTTCCGTGAAAACAAAGATGCAGCAGTCTCTAAACTCACGCTGCGTAGTCTGCTGGAGTTGGATGTAGTCCAGTTTATTGTCCAGGGAGCAAACATTTGAGAGCAGGATAGATGGGAGAGCCGGTCGTCTAGGGTTTGTTTTTAGCCTAGCATGGACCCCCGCCCTCTTGCCGCATTTCTGCTTCCTCGCACGCCACTTACGACGTCCTCTCCCCCAGCCACCAGAATCAGGCGACGCCGAGGACTGGAGGCCTGGTCTCCGCAGCACGCCGAGGTTGCTTAGCTTCTCCTGGGGATCATCATGCAGCTTGGTTGTTGCATGAGTCTTATATTTTAGTTGTGTCTGGCGATGGCAAACATGAACACCGGATGCTCTGATGTCCATGTGCTGTAAAAAGTCGGGCTAAGTACAAAAATAGTACCATTTTGGATCCGGAGGGGCCGGTGCGTGCTACCGCGCCGCCATCTTGGATCGGAATCTACATCGTGTCGGTCCTTACTGTTTCAGTCAGTCCTAGCTGTTTTGGGCACAGACATAGAGGCAACAAGAGTCCAAAATCAAGCTCCATGCTGTTCACACAAATGCATCATGTTAAAAACTTGCACTCTTACAATCATCTTCAATGCTATATAACTGCAGTATGAACACTATAAAGCATTGTCATATAATCTAATATATACTGTATGAGCAGTACAAACCACACACTTCTCCACTATTCTACATCATTTTTAAGTGTAAGTACTGCACTGTAAATGCAGCAAAAGTAGTGTACTACGAGTACCCGGATGATGCACTTCTTCAACTGTCAAAATGGAGTGTGAAACGTTGGACATTTCCTGCTCTCAACGCCTGCAACTGACAAATCAGATGTAAATAAAAGTAGTGAAACTTTAGTCAAGACAGCAGCTTACAAATGTGAGTTGCTTTACCATCACCTCACACTGTGTTGAACTGAGGTTGGCTAATGTGCTAAAGCTTGTGACAGCACATCACGTATGTTTGAAACTTCACTTCTGTCAGACGTTAAACAGCTTCTGTATCGTTAAAAATGTAAAGTGTTCCATGTGGGACGATACTACACTGAAAATGCATACACTCCATGGCTGAGTGCATAGTGTATAGTGCATCATTTCTCTTCTTTATTTCTTTCTTTAGGATACTATTGTATCTGTGTATTCATTCAGGTTTTCTATCCATTTTATAATAAAAAATATGATTGTGTATGTGCCACATTTAAAATATGTATTCCTTTTATTCTTTAAATGAGTTTAAAATACACTATTCTGCATGTGAAAATTACTAAATACATGCAGGAGAAGGTCTCAATTCAAACTACAGAACAATTAAAGAGCGACACGAAGAATATTAGAGCACACTCAAATGTCTCAACATGTTTATTAATCAATAATTGTGACGATAAGACCTGTGATTTATGGGCCTTTCTTACATGAATCATTCCAGCAGCTGGGCAGTTACACATGACCTCTTTATTCATTAGTTTGTGTCTCATAATATCTCAAACATGTCTCAGCAGATGTGCCTGAGGAGAACTTGTGTGCTGCCCTCTGTGACATCATGAAAATTCATGTGTGATCTCAAGGGCATCTCTGAGTGTGACCGACCAATAGCAGCACACAATCAACAACAGGACAGAAGACCTCATGAATATTCATGAGACTCAGAGCTCACTAGACCAGAGTTTGTATTCTATTATAAAACATATTCATATCTATAGTCACTCATTCATGTGATCTTTACAGCAACCACACAGATAATGTGTTGACAACATTCAGGGATGCTGGTTTATCCAGATCTTTCACTGAGAGACAGATGACATGTTGAGATGCATATGTTCTATTCACTTTATATGCTCAAAGTAATTCCTAGATTTATACATTTGACATGTTTAATCCACTTAGCTCTAACAGTTACGTGAGTTATAATGTCAAATCTGACTGAAGTTATCTTGAGTCACTCTGAAGGGGTTTATTTTTCAATAACAATTAACTGTAGATTATCCCGCATGAAATAATGAATTTGATTCATAGCGCAGAACCTTTAACTTTAAAATCACTTGAACTTTGAAAGACAGCGGGGACTCTTATTTTGAAATGCTTCCGGCTCATTCAAACATAAAAGGGAAATAAAATGTGCTCTACTACAATAATTTACAACAGTATAAACAATTAAAAGTAAACATTGTTGTATTTCATCCACACTATATCATCATCATCATCATCATCATCATCAGCTGATCATTAGTGATGGTTTGTCATAAATGTTCGATATATTCTAATGAGTTAAACATCTGGAAACACTCACAAGCACCCGTGTGCTGTTTTCACTCTCAAGGACGCGGCGCATTAATTTATTTAATTAAATCATATTCTTCTTGTTAGATAATTTTGTCATCCAAAGTATTTAATTTATTTTGTTGATCTGCAATCCCCGTCTCGATACGGCTCAGCTGAGGGAAGAAAGAGATGACACAGACTCAACGGTATCAAAATCCCTCTTCAGCATTTATTTGTTCAGCATTCTGTTATATGGTCCAGAAAACCACATTTCACTGGACCCCCACCAATGAAATAGTTCTTTACCTTATATGGGGGTGACATACATTCGAGGTAGTGTGAAACATGAGAACAGAGACAAAAACACATTCCTAAAGAACACATCCTTTGAACAAGGAGAAGCTTTGCTTTGTGATGACACAGCAAGCTACATCACCAGAGAAGTTGTTGAGAAGCATTTATTATTCCACAGTTCTGAAGTTTCATCATCACATTAGGTCATATCACGATTCTTGTCTTTCCGCCCCTAATTTAAGACCTCTTTCAATGTTAATTAAGACTTTTGCTGTATCGTTAAAGTTTTTATGACCTTAAATAAATTTTTTTAATTTTTAGGAAAACTTTTAAGGATCCACGGGAGCCCTGAGAAACAATGATTGAAATTATTTTATTAATTCAAGTCAATTTTTATTTGTATAGCACCTTTCACAACACACATTGTTTCAAAGCAGCTTTACAGAAGATCAGCATTAACAGACGATAAAACTGTAATGTCTATAATGTCTTAATATAGATAGTCTATGTATTCCATTTCAAGATCGTAGTCCATCAATAGACCAAGGTGATGCCGGCAGAGATCAGGTATGTGAAATGCATATTAGCTTACTTGTAGAGATGCAGAGTGATATTAGTTGGAACGATGAATGGCAATACCTGGATGAGCGGTCTGGTACGTCTTAATCCATGGATGAATGTTTGTTACTCAGAGATATCAGGCGGCTGGATGGCATTAATGACAAACTATTGTTTGTCATTAATGCCCCCATCTTGTGGAGCGACATCAACCTGACAGGGGTGTTTTTTGGGGGGGCAGCGGGCTGTTTCTGTCTGTCTGTGTGTGTGTGTGTGTGTGTGTGTGTGTGTGTGTGTGTGTGTGTGTGTGTGTGTGTGTGTGTGTGTGTGTGTGTTGTGTGTGTGTGTGTGTGTGTGTGTGTGTGTGTGTGTGTGTCTGTCCGTGTGTGTGTGTGTGTGTGTGTGTGTGTGTGTGTGTGTGTGTGTCCGTGTGTGTGTGTGTGTGTGTGTGTGTGTGTGTGTGTGTGTGTGTGTGTGTGTGTGTGTGTGTGTGTGTGTGTGTCTGTCCGTGTGTGTGTGTGTGTGTGTGTGTGTGTGTGAGTGTGTGTGTGTGTGTGTGTGTGTGTGTGTGTGTGTGAGCGTGTATTTATCACTTTGTGGGGACCAAATGTCCCCATAAGGATAGTAAAACCCGAAATTTTTGACCTTGTGGGAACACTTTGTCGGTCCCCATGAGGAAAACAGCTTATAAATCATACTAAATTATGTTTTTGAAAATTTAAAAATGCAGAATGTTTTCTGTGAGGGTTAGGTTTAGGGGTAGGGTTAGGTTTAGGGGATAGAATATAAAGTTTGTACAGTATAAAAACCATTATGTCTATGGAAAGTCCCCATAAAACATGGAAACACAACTATGTGTGTGTGTGTGTGTGTGTGTGTGTGTGTGTGTGTGTGTGTGTGTGTGTGTGTGTGTGTGTGGCTGTGAGCGTGTATTTATCACTTTGTGGGGACCAAATGTCCCCATAAGGATAGTAAAACCCGAAATTTTTGACCTTGTGGGGACATTTTGTCAGTCCCCATGAGGAAAACAGCTTATAAATCATATTAAATTATGTTTTTGAAAATGTAAAAATGCAGAAAGTTTTCTGTGAGGGTTAGGTTTAGGGGTAGGGTTAGGTTTAGGGGATAGAATATAAAGTTTGTACAGTATAAAAACCATTATGTCTATGGAAAGTCCCCATAAAACATGGAAACACAACATGTGTGTGTGTGTGTGTGTGTGTGTGTGGTGTGTGTGTGTGTGTGTGTGTGTGTGTGTGTGTGTGTGTGTGTGTGTGTGTGTGTGAACAGCTCTGTTCTGCTGAAATATCTTGCAGTGCGTCTGCACATGTAGAATCTTTCAGTAGAAGATAACGTTCTGCTCCTCCGTGACTCTGGCAAACGTTTGCTATCACTGGAGTCTGCTTTAATACTTGGACTGATCAGCTGCTCTCAATACAGCTGTCAAGAATAGTTTCATCCATTAACTCATGAAAACATGTCCAGGGTCATATTTCATATCAAAATCAAAACAGTAAAATATTTTATATAAAGAAAATGAAGCCCATTTTATAAGCACCAATACATATTTTTTTTAAAATGTAGTATTGAACATATCTGAGAACAATGGAATTGTAATGTACATCACCAGGAAAACAAAACATGAACAGAAAAATAAAACGTAGTAAAATAGCATTATTGACCCTTAGAGACAAGGGTCTCATACTAAAGCCATCTGAGATAAAAAAAACAAAAACCTTTCTTTATGTCTGTAAATTGTTCTGACCTGAATAAAGTGCACTCATAGAGACTGCAGCAGTGGAAGTCTATTGTGGGAAAGTGTTATTTTTATCCCTTCTGACACGGACACTAAAGCTGTGGGAGAGGATTATGGATAAGACGATAAGAGCGTGAGAGATTGTCTGCTCATGAGCGTACAGATGGTCATTACACTAATCATATTAGACCGTTCAATTACAGATGGGCAGAGAAGTCATGCTGAAAGCTCAAGATGATGTTATTATATTAATCAATATTCATCTTATAGGTCAGTAAGTGAATTCATTTTCCTCTATAATCGTCCTTCAAACTGAATATCCCAGTAATCTCACTTAAGTCTGGTGATAGTTTGTACTAGTATGATATGTTATATACTGCAATTCCAACCACAAATTAAAAATATTTCAGGTAATTTGCAGTTTTATGTCTGTGGACAGATTTGGTGTCATTCTGTCGATGGCCATATGTGACAGGAATGAAATGACATTTCTTTCACATTTATAGGATGTGTACATTATGTGTACTTGTGTCAGTCTCTTTTATTTTCAGACTTCATTTCTGTTCTTATAACATTCATTTCCAGCAGTGTTCATGAAGTGACTTTGAAACTGAATCTTCTTGCTACAAGCTGCTTAAGACCATCTACTAACTAGTTACATTTAGTTAGCTACACTACAAGTTACTAACAAAAACTAGACATAACTAGCATGTGAGCAGGCCATGCCAGCCGCTGCCTTTTCTCTCTATGTTTTTCCTCTCAACAGAATATTAGATTCGGCTGGGGCCATCTTACGCCATTATTCACGCCGGGAGGTTTTCTTTTCCTTTGCTATTCCTTCAGGGGAAAAAGACAATGAAGAAACCACATCCTGCTCGAAGAGGAGGTTAACATGTGGCAAATACATCATGTGGGCTCACCAGCCACACATGGAAGAGGCACGGTAGTAGGTCCTACCTGGAAGGGGAGGAGCTCTACAAACACAGCGACAGGGGGCAGAGACAGCTCTGTCCAAGGGAGACGTGGGTCTGCTGACAGGGAGACTGCACTGTGTAAAATACATCACAGGGGGTTACCGGAGTAACTGGTACCTGTGGAGTACCTACCCCAGTACAGGGCATATTAGCACACATACTGGTTCTGGCTGCAAACTCACATGAGAGAAGAAGCACACGTCTTCGCCTCATGGAGGGGAAAGGTGCTATATGCAAGTGATACACCCGGCCAGCTGTCCCATATTCCCAAACTTACCTGTTCGTACCTGACAAAATACGGGACCAAACCTGCTCAACCTGGAGATTGTAAAATCTTGCAAAGATATTGGGTGTTTCCCAGCCCGCTGCCCTGCAGATGTCTGCTAGAGAGGTGCCGAGGTTGACACACTTCATGTAGAGTGTGCTCGTATTTCCAAAGGGGCGGGCATGGCCTGCTATGTCAAAGCGATGGCATCCACGATCCAGTGGGCAAGCCTCTGTTTAGAGACAGCGTTCCCTTTCTGTTCCCTTTGAAGCAGACAAAGAGCTGCTCAGAGTGTATAAAGCTCTGCGTGCGATCCAAGTAGATGTTTCCTCCCGGGCAGCGATTTCAGGCTCACCGCCTGATCCCAAAAAGTGGTTGTGGGAACTTTGGACACATAGCCTGGTGGGGGTCTCAGTATCACGTGAGATTCTTCCGGACAGACCTCCAGGGAAGTATCGCTGACAGAGAATGCCTGCATTTCCCCAATCCTCTTGATGGAGGTGAGCGCAGTCAGGAGGGTCATCTTCAAGGAGAGAGCTTTCAGCTCATCTGACACCAGGGGCTCAAACGGGGCTCTCCGAAGGCCCAGGAGGACCACGGCGATATCCCATGAGGGGAAGAGGCATGGCCTAAGAGGATTCAGGCTCCGGGTGCCTCTCAGGAACCTGATGATCAGGTTGTGCTTCCCAATGTATTTACCCTCCACTGCGTTGTGGTGTGCTGCTATGTCGGCCACATACACCTTCAAGGTGGAGGAAGGAAAAGCATTGACCCAACTGCGCAACTCTGGGGGTCTTTGCCTCGAGAAGAACACCAACTTGCGAACAGACACCTCTTCAGGGCATAAAGCTGCCTCGCAGAGGGAGCCCTGGCCTGACTGATCGTGTCTACCACCACCTCAGTTGCTGCTGACTAATGAGGAGGAGATGGTCGCATCAAACCGAATGGTGTGACCACCGCCAAGGATTCCATATGCCCCTGGAACCCCTGAAAGTGTTTCAGTGGAACCGCTGTTTCCCATCTGAATGACTTCAGGCAGTGCCATGCCAACTGCGTGCGCTTGCTTGTGCTATCATCAAGACTGAGTCTAACTCTTACTCCATACAGCTCTGCACGAGGCGCACCATGGGGACAATCGCATCTAATGTACCTGTGGGTAGGGCCTCGTAGTGGGGGGGAGCAGGAGATGCCACGTCGAGGAGCCTTGCTTCATCTTGTACTCGTGGCTGTGCTGAGGGGGCCCTCGAAGCACCTACCTTGCTCCTTGTACCCAGCGTCGGGGGGGTCGGTGATGGGGGAGGAGGGCCTTTTTGCCCTTCGTCCTTGTAGCACGTCACAACAACCTGACCATGTGAGTGAGTGTGGTGCAGTCGAGCGCATGAAGGCAGGAGGCCCATGTTAGCTGTTACCAGTATTCCCTTATATACTTACTGATATAAGGGAATTTATTATATGAACCGGTTAATTTAGATTAACTGTCTGAAAGAATTGATTCACTTGATTCGGTTTTCCCAGCGCTGTGAGAGAAGACAGCTCAGGTGACTGTGTTTGATTACTCTCTTGACTCCATTGATGTGTTCACAATATAATGACCATGTTTACATGCACTTAAGAAAATGGTTTATTGTAGGGTGTTTGCAGAAAGCTGCATTCTGAAACTTAATGTAAATGAGATCAACAATTTACTCATGCTGCTTAAAAGTGGTTTAACACATTCAGATTCTTACAGGTTTTTAGGGAGTGCATATGTGTGAGCAGACCATATAACAAACATCACAGGAAAGAGCCATATGTGGTCAGTGTGAAAAATTAATAATTTTGTGATGCTACAGCACTACTCGCTGAAAAGTGAAGCTTGTTATTGGAAAACCAACACTGAAAATAGCTGAGGAACCGCTATCATGCTACTAAAAATGTTGCTGAGACCACATCCACACTAATATGTTTTCATTTTGATACACATCTTTTTCTCTTAGTTTTGGCCTTCTATCCACACTGAGACCACGTTTTTGACAGTGAAGACTAAGCTTTTCGAAAACGCTCTCCCAAGTGGATACATTTGTGTGGACAGAGAAAATGGAGTTATCTAAAACTGATGATGTATTTGTTGTCATGTGATGCAGTCATGTGACCCATTCAACCCAAAACAATCAAGATGGCCTGTTTTGCCTGATATTCACTTCGATAGAATTGTTAAAAATAAATGTTATTTTGTGCAACATTCACATTACATTCCTTGAAAGGCGACAAGGAGTTTATTTAAATTGGTATCCTGCAACAAAAAACGAGGACAATTGCACATTTGAAAACATAGTGTTGACAGAAAAGGTTTTGTTTTCAAATGTATCCGGATTAATGTGGACGTTAGTATTAGTAGGCCTATTTTCAGTTTTAACTTGTTCTCTTCCCTTTTGGAGTTTAAAAAAACTGGTTTCATTTTGTTTCTCATTGGAGAATAAATGATGAGTTGACTTAACCACAGATGTTCATCTTTTTTCAGTCTTGTTTCTCCATATAAACACACCATAGGCTCAATAATACATTTTACTTGTGTTAAAAAAAGTACAATTTATGCAAAAGAAAAACGTTCTCGGTATATATAACGCTTCCAGTTGAAAAGAGAAAATATTGTATTGAATTCTATTATTATTATGAGAGTTTAGTTCTAATAGTCGAGCGCTCTGTAGAGATCTGATTTCCATGTGTTGTATAAAAGAGTTCTACATACAGTATATTAGGACATTGTGTCATTATGAGTGTTTGTGTAGACAGTAAAGTGTACAGTTCACCTTTACAGTCCTGTAGTGGTGTGAAGTCAGCAGGTGATTATTGTGCACAAACAAACATACAGCTGGTGTTATTAATTGTCTGGAAGTTTAGAACAGTCATAAGCACTTGTAAAGCGGACCAAGGAAGGGACGGAAACAGACGTCAGCTTAAGGGGTAAGCTTTATTTTTTGTCACTTAATTTACTTTTCTTAACACACACACGTATTCTCTGCTGTGTTGTCAGGCTCTCTCGATGCTCTGTGGCTGCTGGCTTTTATCCGCTCTCCTCACGCTACTGCAATTAGAGACAGGTGTTAGACATAATTTAGCTCAGGTGTGAGCGCCCTTACCGCTTTCTCTCCGGACGGCGCTTGACCACGCCCCCGCTGCCACATACCCCCACCGCCCGACTCAGGCCGGGGCATCATCCGGCCTGCCTACCACTCCACCCCATTTCTGGAGAGGAAGTCAGCGGCAGCCATCTGCACCCCCGGTCTGTGGACCACCTTGAACTTAAAAGGCTGGAGGGCCAGATACCAACGGGTGATCCGGGCGTTAGTATCTTTCATGCGGTGGAGCCACTGCAGTGGGGTTTTTTCCGAGCAGAGGGTGAAGGCCCGCCCCAGAAGGTAGTATCGGAGGGTGAGGATCACCCACTTGATGGTCAGACACTCCTTCTCTACGGTGCTGTACTTAGTCTCCCTCAAGGAGAGCTTCCGGCTAATGTACAGCACCGGGCGCTCCTCTCCCTCCACCACCTGCGAGAGTACGGCCCCCAGCCCTCTGTCTGAAGCGTCCGTCTGCAAAACAAAAGGGAAAGAGAAGTCAGGTGCATGCAAAAGCAGTCCCCCACAAAGTGCAGCTTTAATCTGTGTAAACGCCTGTTGGCAGTGCTCTGACCATTGGACCGGATCTGGAGCCCCCTTTTTAGTGAGGTCAGTCAGCGGGCTGGTGATATCCGAATAGTTAGGCACAAATCTTCTGTAATAGCCAGCCAGCCCCAGGAACTGCCTCACCCCCTTTTTGGTCTTGGGTCTAGGGCAAGTCGCAATCGCTGCGGTCTTGTCAATTTGGGGACGCACCTGGCCATGATCCAAGTGGAACCCCAGATACCGTACCTCCACACGCCCAACCGCGCACTTTTTCGGGTTTGCCGTGAGCCTCGCCCGCCGCAGCGATCTCAAGACGGCCCTCAGATGTTGCATGTGCCGCTGCCAATCATTGCTATAAATGATGATGTCGTCTAGATAGGCAGCAGCGTAAGCTGTATGCGGTCTGAGGATCCTATCCATGAGACGCTGAAACGTGGCCGGTGCCCCGAACAAACCGAAAGCAAGCGTCACGAATTGGTGTAAACCGAACGGCGTGGTGAAGGCTGTTTTTTCACGGGATATTGGTGTCAAGGGGATCTGCCAATAACCCTTCGTTAGATCCAAGGTTGAGTAAAATCGAGTCGTACCTAACCGATCGAGCAGTTCATCAACACGGGGCATTGGGTACGCGTCAAATTTAGACACCGCGATGACTTTACAGAGTCGTACAGACCTGTCGCTCTTGGGAACAAGGACGACCGGGCTGGACCAATCGCTGTGGGATTCTTCTATTACTCCCATCTCAAGCATCGCGTCCAATTCTTCTCGAACTACTTTCTTTTTATGTTCGGGCAAGCGGTAGGGGTGGCAACGTACCACCACGCCCGGCTCGGTCTCGATATGGTGATGTATGATGTTTGTGCGGCCCGGTAGAGGAGAAAACACGTCCGCAAACTCCTCTTGTAATTCGGAAACCTCTGCGAGTTGGCGCGGTGAGAGGTGGTCTCCACAAGGAACCGGGTTGTTGAGATTGCGGGCTTTGTTTACCTCCGGTCCGAGTTCCGCCCTCCGAACTACCGTTGCTAACGCCACAGAGGCCGCCTCTTCTCTCCACAATTTCAGGAGGTTGAGGTGATACGTTTGCCGCGCCCCTCTATCGGTACGCTTAACCTCATAATCGAGATCCCCTACTGGCCGTGGTGACCTCAAAGGGTCCTTGCCACTTGGCGAGTAATTTAGAGCTCGATGTTGGGAGTAATACAAGCACTTTATCTCCCTGTGCAAATTCCCGTAGCTGAGCACCCCTGTCATACAGCCGGCGTTGGCGTTCTTGAGCCTGGAGCAAATTCTCCTGTGTTAATTTCCCCAGTGTGTGGAGTTTTGCTCTAAGATCAAGAACGTATTGAATTTCATTTTTACTATTGGAAGGTCCCTCCTCCCAAGCTTCGCGGATGAGGTCGAGGACCCCGCGTGGCTCAAACAGCTCAAATGGGGAGAACCCCGTGGAGGCTTGCGGGACCTCTCGTACTGCGAATAACAGAGGGTACAGCCACTTATCCCAATTCCTAGCGTCTTCGTGCACGAATTTTCAAATCATATTTTTGAGCGTCTTATTAAATTGTTCCACCAGTCCATCTGTCTGAGGATGGTACACACTAGTGCTAATCGACTTAATGCCCAAAAGTTCGTAAAGTTCGCGAAGTGTTCGTGACATAAAAGTAGTGCCTTGGTCGGTGAGGATTTCTTTCGAACCCCACCCGGAGATTATCTTGAAGAGTGCCCCTGCAACACTACGTGCTGAGATGTTGCTCAAAGGCACTGCTTCCGGATATCGCGTTGCGTAATCCATCAGGACTAACACAAAGCGATGTCCGCGTGCCGTCCGTGCTAATGGCCCGACGAGGTCCATTCCAATTCTTTCGAAGGGAACCTCGATCAATGGAAGGGGGCGCAATGGCGCTTTTGGGGTGGCCGGTGGGTTTACGAGTTGACATTCGCAGCACCCCGCACACCACCTGCAGACGTCGCCGCCAATGCCCGGCCAATAGAAACGGGCTATTAGACGGAGAAGTGTCTTACTTTCCCCTAGGTGACCGGCCATAGGATTATAGTGAGCCGCCTGGAAAACCATTTCCTGGCGGCTTCGTGGAATCAACAATTGTGTCACCTCCTCCTTTGTTTGAGCGTCCTGCGTCACTCTGTACAACCAATCTTTAATAAGCAAAAAATATGTGTATGCAACGGCGATGCCCGGCCGGAGCTTTTGACCATCAATTACTTTCACTTGGTCAAGAGCATGTTTAAGGGTTTCGTCCCGCGACTGCTCTAGAGGGAAGTCCCCCTCAGGGAATTCCCTGAGAGGAGGGGCGGCCACCTCGTCCCTTCCCTCCTCATTCCGAGCAGCCGAGGACGGCCCCGGCTCCGCCTCCCCTGCCAAAGCATCGCACACCGCACACCTCTTTATGCAGGACCCATCCGCACAAATACCCTCTAAAATATCTTTGAAATTCGGCCAATCAGTACCCAAGATTAGCGGATGGGTGAGGCGGGAACTAACCGCTGCCTCCACACTATGGTTTTTTCCCCTGAATTTAATCGCCAAAGTCACCATGGGATACTTGTGAACATCCCCATGCACACACCTCACCCTCACCAGTTTAGCTAAACCCAAAGTCCCGGGTTGAACCAAGTGTTGGTGGATGGTGGTCTGGTTACAGCCGGTATCCAACAATGCTTGGTATGTACCCCCCTGGATCCTTACCGGAATACAGTACGCTCCAGCCCGATCGGGGGCAGCCTGCGGGAAGTCGGAGACCCGCACCACCGCCCCTATTTCCATCAGCGGACACTGATCCCGGAAGTGGTCCGGGTCTCCGCACCTCCAGCAGACCGGCCCAGGCGCCACGGCCGCACCCGTGCTGGCGGGCTCCCCACCTGAGGAGGAGAGCGCTGAAGGACGGGGAAGGGGTAGGCGGTTTCTCCCACGGCCGGGAAGTTGGTCTCACAAATCCTCCAGGCCTGCGGGGGCAGGCACGGACCCTGGGGAGAGAGCAGAGCGAGAGGGAAGAGGGAGGGGAAAAAACAGGGGAAGACACAGGGAAGGGGAGAAGAGAGAGAGGGCTCATCCGCCCTTGGAATCGCCGCCATGTGGTCCTCCGCTGAGTCGTACGGCTTCCTCCAGCGACGCTGTGCGGTGGCACTGGACCCACTCGCCGTTCTCCTGGGCAGCCGTTGCGCGAACTGCTCCAGCACCACCTGATCGATGACTTCCTCGACGTCGTGGTCCCCCGCGAGCAGCCACCGCCGACAGGCGTCCCGGAGCCGTTGAGCAAACGCGAACGGGCGATCGGACTTTTCTAACTTCATGCTCCGGAAGAGTTGGCGATTCTCTTCCGGGCTCCGACCGACCCGTTGTAGTATGGCCCTCTTCAGGTCAGCATAAGCCAGGAGGTTTGTCGCCGGCAGTTGTTGTGCCGCGAGTTGGGCTTCCCCGGACAGGAGAGGGATTAGGCGGGCTGCCCACTGTTCGGGCGGCCAGCCCCAGATTTCTGCCGTCCGCTCGAACAAGTTGAGGAACGCCTCAGGATCATCTGCTGCCCCCATCTTCTGTAACGTGGGCGGGGGTAGCGTAGCGTGGGTGTCCGGGGTCGCGGCTGGGGCCGACGCAGTCTCCTGGCTGAGGAGGCTCCGGATAGCGAGTCGGTCCTCTGCCTGAGCCCGCATGATCTCGAAAAAACGTCGATCTTGATCCTGCCGGAGCTCAAGCAGGGATTGTTGGTGGCCTTGATGGAGAGTAGCGAGGGACAGGAGGACTTCTGCCAGCTGGGAGGACTCTATGGGGCGACTCTGTTCCATAACTTGGAACAAAAAAAGGTGTTCCTTCTATTCCCGGGTTTCGGCACCAGTGTAAAGCGGACCAAGGAAGGGACGGAAACAGACGTCAGCTTAAGGGGTAAGCTTTATTTTTTGTCACTTAATTTACTTTTCTTAACACACACACACGTATTCTCTGCCGTGTTGTCAGGCTCTCTCGATGCTCTGTGGCTGCTGGCTTTTATCCGCTCTCCTCACGCTACTGCAATTAGAGACAGGTGTTAGACATAATTTAGCTCAGGTGTGAGCGCCCTTACCGCTTTTCTCTCCCGGACGGGCGCTTGACCACGCCCCCGCTGCCACAGCACCATTAACCTCCAAACTAACACACACACACACACACAAACAGACACACACACAAACACACACACACAAACACAAACAGGGGTGCTTGAGTATGCTAAGCACCCTCAAACGAATGTTGGAACACCCTCAGATGAACATGGAATATTGAATATTGGAAAAAAGTGTGCTACCTATTAAGAGCATTGCAATAAAAACATGCACAATGAGTGAACGTATAGGCCTACAATTAGTACAATTAGTCTCTACTTTGCTAAAGCAAAATCTTACAGTTTTTCAAACCCCTTCACACAATTAGCAAAATGGAACACTTTTGTCAAAACTATACAATGTCTTATAAAAACCTTATTTTGTTGTCATAACATAAACACAACCATCATATGTTCTGATTGTTTGAATCAGTGAAACACTCCTGTGCTCAACCTAAAACACTTTGAGCATTTACACAGAGAAAGTGTAACAATAAATTCACCAACACCACATAACACCAATTGTGCAGACTAATGCAAATATTTATTTATTTTCATGTACTCAAGTCAACAAAACATTCATAACAAAACATTTTCCAGTTTTCATACAGTATTACTGAATGTACCATTGTGCTGTAATCTTACAGTAATACTGTTACATAAATGACATCTCCAGTTCAGTACCGAATAATAAAGAAAAATAACCTAAACATCTCTCCCAGCTGGATCTGGCCACAGGGCCTCGTCATCATCACAGGCTATATTTTCATTTGCAAGGCAACGTGGGAAGAATCTTTTGGAGTGACGAATCCACCCTTGTATGTATGCTGCTTCAATTTGATCACATGCTTCCTCCATAGCTTGAATGAGGGTCATCTGGACATAAACCTTCCCCCGCCATGCTGATAAGAACTCCTCGATAGGGTTTAGGAAGGGGGAGTATGCTGGAAGGCATTGAACTGTAAATTGTGGGTGTTGATGAAACCAGTTTTGGACCAGAGCAGAACGATGGAAAGCAACATTATCCCAGAAGACAATGTATGGCATCTGGTCCCTTTGGTTTGCTGCTGTGATAATATTGTGTAATCTGTATATAAATGTAAGAATGAGGTCAGTGTTGTAAGGACCCAAGTTGGCATGGCGGTGGAGGACCCCATTCTGTGTAATGGCAGCACAAAGAGTAATGTTACCCCCACGTTGCCCTGGTACATTGACAATAGCCCTGTGGCCAATGATGTTTCTTCCCCTTCTTCTCACTGTTGTCAGGTTAAATCCAGCCTCATCAATGTATATAAACTCATGCGGGACTTCCTTCGCATCCATTTGCAAAACTTTCTGAAATACAGCAACAGATCAATTTACAGTGGTCTGCTATACAGTAAAATGACATGTACAGTAAAAAGGTTATGTGTGCAGTACACAATACTAGTCAGTGAACAAAACATCCCACCACATATTCCCACCACAGGACTTTCACCCTGTATGAATGTCTTTCAAATGGCACTTTATACAGTTGTTTCATCAGAACTTGATGTTTTTTAAGGATACGGGCTATTGTTGACAGAGAGACCTGTTGGACATTATTGAAAAATGTGTGATCATTGACAATATGGGCTTGAATTCCTCTAAGTCTGATTGCATTATTGGCCAAAACGAGGTTTATGATCTCTCTCTCTCTTGCTCCTGTGTGAATATGGGGCCCCTCCCTCCTTGGTGTTCTCCACGTTCAATCCTATGTTGGCCAAACCAAATACATGTAGCTTACTGTAAAATGATACAGGAATAGATACTGTTGATATAGTTCATGCTGTAAGCTATGGATTTTCTGTTGACAGAAGATGAGTTTCTCACCTGTGCTCTTGACGAAATGTCCGAACTATTGATGCCACAGTGTACCTGCTTAGGTTAGGCTGTACTCTCAGTCCAGCCTCCCTCAGTGTTAGTCTGTGGTTTATTACATGGTCCACAATTATAGCACGAATTTCGTTACACCGATTTGGTTGTCTTCTTCTTTGTGCATGTCCTACCCCTCCTCCAGGGCTTCATCTCCCTCTCCCTCCACCTTGTTATCTCCGGATTACCCCTCTCATCCGCACTCTCCCTCTTCCTCTGACGCCGTCCATTTTATTTGAAGACAGGGGAACTTACCTGTTGCCTTTTTATAGTGCTTGATTGGTGCACTATACACACCTGATTGGTGTGTCTATAAATAAGCTCCTGTGTTTGCACACCTGGTGGCTGTGTTTAACCAATTGGTTCATGGGTGTGTTCATTTGAAAGCCTTTGCTTTGAAATTGCAAGGAAAAGACATCATGATACATTTTACATGTAAAACAGTGGTTACTATATGGATACTACAGTAAGCTATTATTGCATAAATCCATGTTAATTGTATTCAAATCCATAAAGACAATGGAGACAGCAGTCATGGTTATTACAGTTATGGTTTCTACAATATTACTTTAGCAAAATCATGGTTAATTTTCATTACAAATATTTTTAAATCTCTAATTACTAAATCTCCTGTACATTTTAACTTGATACCTGCATTATTACACTACATACATCAACATAAAGTGAATTTCAACTCAACATGCAGTGCAAAAGTTTTAGGCACTTAAGATGTTTCACAAAAGCATTTGTCTTAAGATGATTATTTATATCTTTAGTGTCAAATATAGGAAATATAAAAGTTAGACTCTCAGTGCAAGATTTCTTAATAAAATAATGACATAAATAGTTTTCATTGATCAATTAACGTCATATAAATTCCAGTAAACATAAAAAAGATAAATCAATATTTGGTGGGATGACCTTTGCCTTTAAAACAGCCCCAATTCTCCTAAATACACCCGGACACAGTTTCTCTTGGATGTTGGCAGATCAGATATTTCAAGCTTCTTGGAGAATTCTCCTCACAACATGGGCATCTCAGAATGCACAACATGTCAAACCTTGAGGCGGATGGGCTACAACAGCTGAAGACTCTGTCAGGTTCCACTTCTGTTATTCAAGAACAGAAGCTGAGGTTCCAGTGGGCACAGGCTCACCAAAACTTGACTGTTGAAGACTGTAAAAACATCGCCTGTACTGATGAATCTCGATTTCTGCTCAGGCACAAAGATGGAGGATCAGAATGTGGCACCAAGTCCAGGCTGGTGGTGGTGTAATGGTGTGGGGTATGATTTCTCGACACACTTTGGGCCTGTTAATACCAATCAATCATTGCTTGTATTTCACAAAGCAAAAGTCGTCTCAAACTGGTTTCATGGACATGAAAATGAGTTCACTGTCCTTCAGTATCATTCGGTTTCAGAATGCAGATGATGTTTGGACCTCTTAACATGTTTGACACACATAGGACAATGATCATCAGTACATAGATTCACAATTTATAATGGATAATTTTATTTGAACACGGTTGGCAGAGATTTTATGATGCTGGACGTTACCTTCAATCAGAATTAATTATGCTAATGTCTAATTGTAAGATGCTTTTTAATAGCATAAATGTCAAATCAAGTCAAATCATTTTTATTTCTATAGTATTTTATTTGTGCTTTTCCCAATACACATTGTTCCAACGCATGTTTGCATGTTTATTACAATAGTTACAAATCAAAAAGGGAAATGGAAAATGCACACAGGTCTTAGGAGGTTAATAATACAGGTCTAGTCTAATAAATCTGCATCCCAACATGCAACGCTTCAATCCCATAGGATGAATTTGAGGAATGGTTGGCAGATTAAATGTGTTTGTATTCTACTGTGAAAAATTTTAAAACAGCATTTCATCAAAAGTGACATTTCCAGTTAACACTCTTCAGTCATTCATGTTTAAAAAGAGTTGCCTATTTAGAATATTCATTTTGTAAAATCAATAAAAGCATCCAAACATTGTGATTACATCTGTGTTTCTCTTTATTTTCTTTAGCAGACAGAAAAAGATTGTATTCATCAGCAAGACCCTCTCCGACTGTCATTCAGTGTAATAAAACACATCTATATTATTATAACTTTATTACATTTTTAATATTCAAAGAGATGCGCAGGCTTACAAATCAATATTTTATATTAGACTTTATTTCTGACTCTATTAAAGATAGACAGATACACCAGCGATTAAACGAATGTAATACATTTAAGAATGATTGTATAAATCCAAACACAGGGGTGATTGTATGAGAGAACAGCAACAGCTCAGACTACAGTGATGTGTGCATGCGCAAAACACACCACAATACTAGGCTGTTGTCAGTGGTTGCTAGGGTGTTGCTATAATATTGCTATGCTGTTCTGGGTGGTTGCTAATACTATAGGTCCAAGTGATTGGCCCTCAAGTGTCTGTGATATTCTGCTCTCTAGATCTGAGTCTATTGGAGTTTATCAGGTGAAAATGTTGTGTGTGATCTGTGCAGACTCACTGCAGATCGATACACTGAACACTTACAGTTTCCTGCTTCATGTCACTATTGATTTTCATTAATCCCTCCATCTAAGGGCCCGAAACGTCCTCCATATCCACAGTGTGATGCCTTCATTTCATGTGCATGTGTGTGTAGTTTAGGTTTAGTCTTGTAACTTTGCTTTAACGGTGGCGGTGATGAGAGTGTCACGGTGCGTTTGATGTGATGTTCTTGCTGTTGGCAGGTTTGTGGTTGAGATAAAAAAGCTGAACTCATGAACCTACAGTCGCTCATCTCAGCTGTGATTCACCACAACACACATTCAAATGATCACAGTCTTTATAAGCCACCCACAATGACACACACACACACACATAAGAGAACATTTGAAAACACACTGAAATTTTCTTCTGCCGTAGAAGAACTGAGGAAGAATTTCTAGCACGTTATATGCAGATATCTCAATGGATACCTCAACCTTCTGTCAGTTTTCCCTCTCAACTCAAACAAAACCATTCAAATCTCCTCGTCACCAGTGAGTGCTGTGCTGTGTTGGATTGTCTGAAAAGATTATCTTAAAAGTAGAGGTTGTCCAATAGTGGATTTTGCTGATACCAGAAACTAAGGTGGTGGAAAAAGATAACTGATTAATCAAGTTTTTTTTTTTTTTATTGATTTATAGAAAAAAATAAAATAAATCGTAGTAATTTCTTCTCAGGCACAGACATTGAGGCTACAAGAGTCCAAAATTAATCAAATCCCAAAAGCAGTTAATAGTGCAACCAAAAATCCCAATAATTGCCAGGAACATTTTATTTGTGTATAACGCAGGACATTTAACTATAAGCAATCCCAAAATACACTGAGGACTCGGCTTCTTTACAATGCTCTATATGTAAGTATTTAACAAATTAAGATTTTTTGCAACTACGGGCACTGACTAATCTGTAAAACCGATATATCAGTCAGCCTCTACTGAAAAGTGTAATATGATCTGACAACTGTTGGATTATTAACTCTTGTTTATTTCATATAAGCAGAATGATCTTGTCAGTCAGACGTCTGAAGGAAAGGGGAACATACATTGCATTTTTATTAATAGACAAAGAGCATTACACATAGATTTCTTTATACGGGCTTTAAAGATAATGTACTGTATTTACATTTTCAGTCTCATATTTCAGCTTAATATGCAGAGACAATTTTAAGTAAGACATTTGTAGAGTCATTTTCTTGAAAACAATAAACACTGTGATTTGTTGGCATTATACAAATTCCTGTGTTGTTTTGAGCGACTCGCCCCGTGTGTTTCCTGTACCGCATTGTAACTCACTGCTAACCATCATAGTATGATACACCGTTGAAGAAATTAACTAGATAGTCACGACTGTTTCCCGAAACTGTAGTAACTATGTCACTCTCCAAAAACATATAGGCGGCACGTATGCATTAACATAGACACATAAAAGCTGTGTTCTCTGTTAGAAGCCGTGTGAGATAAAGCACTTTCTCTTAAAAGCCTTTAATCCCTTAAACGACTGCATCGCATTTACACGACGTTTCAGAACGTCGCTTTCTGCAAAACCCCGGAATAAATCTTAAATGCCTGTAAATATGATCAAAGTGTTGACAGAATGAAAGATACAGTGTTTCTAAAGACGTCTCAGTGATGACATTCACAACACAAACTAACAAGGAACTCTTCATCTAAGCACAGGTAAAGAGTTGTACTCCAACCACACAAATGTGCATGCTGTTTGCGAAAGGTCGTTGGAACTACGGTTTCAACGGAGAAATCTCTGAACTATGTTGGTAAAGATGGCAGTTGATATCGTAGTTAGCTAATGGTTCATTTGGATAACACACCCCAGCTTGACACAGCTACATTGACTCAACCGATGGCGTGAGTTGTGGGCGGGACTATCTGTTTGTTTGATCAACAGCAGACAGGGGCGTTCATTGAAAGCTGTTTCTTGTTAATGAAGAAGTTCATTTTTGCAATTCCGTTTGGTGGCACCGGTGGCGCAGAAATCACACTTCAGGTTTAAAAAAACACAATCAGTAGTTTTAAGTGTACAGAGTGACACATTATTGTACAATTTACTGTTCCAGAAGTGTTTATATTTAATACAACAGCACCGGGATGATTGGCTGTTTGTCACTCTAAATATCACATCTGACATTGTTTTGTTTAGTTTTGTCTATTGGCATTTAAAAATGTTAACAAATTACAATTCTGAGCTTGATCAATTATTTTTTTTTTTTAAATAATTTCTGTTTTTTTCTTCTCTAATTTCAGAATGACATTCACAATTTCTTTGAACAGACTTTAGTGTGTAGTTCGAAATCCAATTCAAATCTTATTTTTAGAAGTGTTTTTGATGGTGAAATGGGAACTCAAGTAGTTTTTTTCCATCATTTGAGACGCAACATGCATGTCACATACTGTAAAGTGCCCACTAGAGTCATTACCATAGCAACCGATATAAATATATTAACTTTTGACTAAACAGTCGGAATGATCAGATTTCATCAAGCAATTTTTTTTTTACAATGACTACTATATTACTATTTAATCAATGTCATTATTATGGTTATCAGTAACAATTATCATCACTTCAGTGACATTTTGTTCAGTTTAAAAAATATCTAGAACTCTGCGTTTTAATCAGTTAGGGGTTTTGCTACTTCCTTTGAGTACTTACTATACTTAAAGCAGGCATCCATATCAGCTTACAGCAGGGATGCCCAATACGTCGATCGCGATCTACCAGTCGATCGCATAGGCAATGCTGGTAGATCGCACAAAATTTAAATGTGCTTTTGTTAAATTTTAATAAAAATAAATATAATGTCTTTCCTTCTTTTAGTTTCTGTCTGACTTGAACTTGACGAGTCAGTTTTGACAAGGCAAGATTTTTGTTTATTCAGTTGCCATGACAACTTGGTTCGCGCCCTCCAAGGCAGAAATTGCAAAGCTAGCAGTGTTTGAGACTAGCTACCAACAGCTACTGTCTGGATTAGGCAAAACTGTCTGATTATATTCAGTGCAAGTCATCAGAATAAGGTAAATGCCCTGGCTATTGTAATCTATTGTTGCTGTAGGTGTTTTGGGTTTAGTGTTAAAATTGGATGATATCAACATTGAACATTATTTTATTTATTCTTTATTAATTCGAAGAGGAATTCCATGTAGTGATACATGCAGTAGTCCCAACAAGAATTTATTTTAAATTTTTTAAATGAAACTGTTTTTTTAGTTGGTAGATCTTATTGAGTTGGTCATTTAAAAGTAGATCATCACACAAAAAAGTGTGGACACCCGTGGCTTACAGTATATCCAACAGTTATTCTTATGTGGCCTTATTGCACACTAGATTAAATTAGTTTTGGGGCACTAACCAGTGACACTTCTGTGAGTTCCTCTTTTGCAACAGTCATTACATTGAGTTCACTTTCACATCTGTCAAAGTAAAGATCATAATTAGGTTCCGTTAGTTGTAATAACTCAAACAAAACTTCAAATGCAGAAGCAGGCAATAATGGGAAGTTACATAAAACAGTGGTAATCCTTAACAAGTATTTCTGCTAGTGTGACAGTGATTCGCCAGCTGCAGTCGAGTAGAAACGTCTTCTAGCGACCAACAGAACAAAGACTTGCAATTTTATCTCAGTCGGTGTAGTAGATGTCATAACCCTCATATAGTGAACATGGGGAAAGATGAGAGAATATTTTTCAAACTTTTGCAGACGGCTTCAAAAATCTCCACATCATCAGATACAACAGAACTCAAATGTCAGTCCATGTGTGAACGTGAATAAATCACCTGCTGTGTGTGTACCAGAGAAACATGACCCTTATATTCAAAGACCCATGAGCAAACACAACGCACATCTATGATAACCCCAAACCCGGCAGTATAAGATAAAAAAATCATAAGAAATCGGGGGGTCTGTGTTTAAACATTAAACTGGATATCTCAGCGAGTATTGGCGCTGACTACCACATCTGGAGTCGCGAGTTTGATTCCAGCGTGTGCTGAGCGTCACCACGAGGATCTACTAAGTACAGGGAATTCCAAATTGGGAGAAAAGGGGAGAAATAAATGAATAAATAAATAAACCAACTAGATTAAAACAGGTTATACATCAGTCAATTATATTGCATAATTTAATATGGAAAAGTAACCAAATTAGTTCACTGACGTTTACTTTCTTAAATAAAGTGTTGGATAGGATGCCTGTATTTTTTGGATTTGAAATTCTGTTTTTTTGATTGGTTGGTCTCTATGGGAATAAAAGTTGTAATATTTTGTAAGACAGTTGTGTAATTTATTAAGATTTTGCCATCTTGTCATGAGACTATGTTGGAAAAAATGCAGTGATGAAACAGGAAGTCTAAATCAGCATAAACACTGTAACAGCAAATGATATAAAGGAAAACACAGTCAGAAAATTGTTATCACAAAATAAACCCCTACTTGAAGTAGATGACACTTGTATCACCCTGAAGCTGTTTATTTTACAATAATAACCTTCTGACTGTACATTATCCTGCTTATTACACGGCTATTAACCAAATAAATAAATGCATGAACAATAAATGTTGATTTGCTTTAAAATTATGTAAATATGTGAGAAGAATTAAATTGATGAACAGCTGAAATTAAGCTTCATCAGAGTTCTGTTGGTGATTATTTTGTAATAAATGAACGTCTGACTTACCATTATGCATCTTATTACAAGAGTACTTGCTAAATAAATAAATACTGTAAATAAATTCACATGAAATTATTTTATGAGCTTACATGTAGGGATTGCACAGTGATCCGAGAAGCAGGAGTGATGGCTCGCAGAACCCAGATGAGCGGTCTGATATGTGGATGTGCGGTTATTACTCAGAAATATCAGAACACTAGATGGCGCCATTGAACATCAGTATCGAGTATTCCAGAAAGCCGTGCAGTAATAATGAATAACACATTTGTTTTAGTAAAAATCATCTAAACATCCTAAAAACAGGGCCCCTTTCCATGAGAACAAACTGCATGCGATTTTAAGACACTAAGATAGTATTGTTTGTAGCCCAATGGCAAATAGTGGTTTTCTTGTTTTAAGCATAAATCACGTGATTTTTATGCTTAGCTTAGATGTTGTTTTCTGGAAAACTGGACACAAATACTGATTAAGGGACTTATGATATTTATGATATAGTTTATATCCAGTTTAATTGATGTTGTGAGAGCAGCTCATGTTCTATGCATCAGCTGTAGAGCAGTGCATGATGGGTAAATCTATGCTTCAATAATGAATTAAGTGTTACCGTGGTCTGTTCATTCACAAACACTCTCTAGAGAAACACACGCAGCAGATCTCTCTCACACTCTGGGTTTAGAATGAATGCAGGAAATATGAGGGATGATAGCTCGAGCTGACCCACTAAAACTAAACATTCATATGTTTAGAAGAAAGTAAAAGTATCATTTGTGTTCCAGACATGAATGATTTCTCAAATCGTGTGTGTTGTTGAGGAGATTTGTGTTGTTACTTTACTCACAGATCACACTCACCATTTTCACCTGAACAAATCTAGAGAGCAGAATATCACAGACACTAGAGGGTGGACACTAGCAACCACATAGCAACACTCAGACACCCTCCCAGAACTCCCTAGTATTGTGGTGGTGAAGTTTGAATGGGTAAACGAACAGAATTGTACAAATGTAGTTGTAAATATAACACAATGCATTTGTGTTAATGTCACAGATAATCATTATATGTCAACTGATGCTTCCAGAAGAATTACCTGGAGCTCTCTTCATATGTCATGCTCTTCTCACTCTTCTGACTCATGTTGATATTCACTTCATCTCAGCATCATCCATGTATTTAACTGTAGAGAAACAGCAGTCATTCAGTTAGCAAACACAAGACTACAGTGTGCTCCTTGAGTTTACAGAACAAATATTCCACTGAGCAAGCGCTCGATCCATTTCGATGTCAAGATAGCCTGCAGGATATGTTCCCTTGAGAGAAGATGTGTTAGAAATCAAGCAGCTGTGCTACTGAAGAACTGCAGATGATCTTGCTGTGTTAGTTTAGAGACGTCAGAACCCTCTGGACAAACACGAGTGTTTGAGGCATCTGATGCTGCTTTACATGAAACATTCACAAACCATTTCATGTCCAAAATGATTTCAGAGTGCAACAGGATTTTCAAAAAGAAGAAAATGTAATGAATGACTTGATTTTATCCATAATTGGATGGTGTGAATTGTCTCTAAATGACAAGAGGAAAAACATTTTGATGAAAGATTACAAAGACTTATGGATTGATGTACACTGATAAATCATGCTCAGACAGGAACAGGTATGAATCCCCTAAAGCCTGACATGAAAGTCAGACAATTCTAATTCTTGAATTCTTGAAATGGAGCTGTTTTTTTTAACCTAAAAGTAAAATATAAAACAATATATATATTATAGTTGTATGTAGGTTTGACATCTAACCAACCAAACCTTGGTCCTTTGGTTCAAAGAGGTTCTCCTCTCGATATTGACATCACATTCTGAGCATTTCTGAAGTCAAGGGTTGTGGTTTTTTTCAGAATTACTAGAAGAGAACATGTAGAGTGAGAAAACTAAAGACATTTATCTGAAAGTGTGTGTGTGTGTGTGTGTGTGTGTGTGTGTGTGTGTGTGTGTGTGTGTGTGTGTGTGTGTGTGTGTGTGTGTGTGTGTGTGTGTGTGTGTGTCACTTTGTGGGGACCAAATGTCCCCATAAGGATAGTAAAACCCGAAATGTTTGACCTTGTGGGGACATTTTGTCGGTCCCCATGAGGAAAACAGCTTATAAATCATACTAAATTATGTTTTTTGAAAATGTAAAAATGCAGATAGTTTTCTGTGAGGGTTAGGTTTAGGGGTAGGGTTAGGTTTAGGGGATAGAATATAAAGTTTGTACAGTATAAAATCCATTATGTCTATGGAAAGTCCCCATAAAACATGGAAACACAACGTGTGTGTGTGTGTGTGTGTGTGTGTGTGTGTGTGTGTGTGTGTGTGTGTGTGTGTGTGTGTGTGTGTGTGTGTGTGTGTTTTCCAGGCATTAAACAGTTGGACACATTAGTCTTTTTCACTGATGCATCTCTGACCTCATTATGATTTAATGTCTGATTGTGATCACATTATCTCGTGTGAGTAATGATGTTAAAAAGCTCTTCAGTAAGTGCAGTTCCTGTATTACAGCTCTCTGATCGGATGTGATGCACAGCAGGAAAGAGGGCAGTTTCTCTAGGGTCTTCTGTGTCTCTTAGTTTCTTGAATAGTTCCAGGAATGGTCCATGTTCAGTACCGGTTAAGTTCCATATACATGCAAATAATTTCAACACATCACTCCGTTTGTAAACACATAGTCTTATAATCACATTGATGGGAATGCACTTACAATGGAGTCTAAGGGACATGGCATGCCTGAAGGCTTATACACAATTTTTTCTTTTATAAACATTTTAGTTCTACTACAGCACACACAGAACACATGGAGTAAATACATTATAAATCACATATAGAATGCATATTAAAGCAAATATAGAACACATAAAGCACAAATAGAAAACATAGACACATATATTAGATCACATATAGGACACAAATAGAACACATAGAGCACATACAGAACACATATACAGCAAATATAAAACACATTTAGAGCACACATATAACACAGAGCACATATAGAATACATACAGTGCAGATCCACACCACCGCCACAGAGAAACAGACAGAACGAGAGCAGAGAGACCAGAAATGCACATTTAAACAGAGGTACATGCAGCATACCTGCTGTGCATCCACACTCATTCATATGCACATAAGCATATTAATTCATCATCAGTCTCTCATCATATTTATGCTCAATTATATGCAAAATTCTTGCCCCTGGGGTGAGAGAGCAGTGCATGATGGGAGTCTCTTAGCCTGGTTTTACCCTGTATATCACAACCGCACTCTCTGCGGTTCACTCCATATACTGCACATGACAGTGTCTTCTATACACTCCAGAAATCTGAATAATTGCTTATGAATTATTAATGACTTTGAAATATAATGATGAGTGCACATCATTTATAATACAGAGTATAATGTTAGATACAAGCTTGTACAGCATGACCTAAAAATCATATGAATGAAACATTATTTTGTAAGCAAGAACTTATTGGTATTAGACTTTCTTTTCATCTGTTGTTAAATTGAAACATAAGCTAGATGGACATATGACAGTTGTGATGTGTCGTGCTGCTTTTCCAGCGTCGAAGAATGTTGATGATTGGAGAAAACTATTCATGGGTGTGGTTTGGATGTGACACTTTTTATTTACAATCACTTGTGCCAGCTGCGGAGTTGTTACCTAGGTTACTGTCATTAAAATGGATAACTTTGAAGCCCATCTCTCGGAGATTGTGTGGAAGTATACTTTTTTACATGGTTTGCAACACAAACTCTACAAAGACAGCACGGCCATGACAAATGAGTAGAGAGAGAGTTTAAGTTTTAAAAGCGGCAGTGACAAGTTTAATGAAGCAAAGAAACGGCACAATGCTAAAGAGGTGGTCCACGGAGAGAAAAACCTGCATAATTGGCTTTACTTGTGACTGGAACAGGATGTTAAACAGTGTGTCATCACCCTAAACTAATTCATTTTAAAACAATGACGACCCTATGTAACCGGCCTTGCTCGCCCCGCTCCAAACGGGAGTCGAACCGGCATCTTCAGTGTGGGAGGCGGGTGCGCTAACAAGGAGGCTAAAGGCTACAGCCTTAATGTCAGGAGAGTGAGGTTTACACACTGCACAGCTATCTACCAGCTGGCTCCCGTAACACCTAGTATAAATGGTGGCATTGTCCGCTTTAGTTCGTCCAGCAGAAAAAAGTTTGGCTTCTTCCAAAGTATAAACCAGGCTTTAGTCTCCACTTCCTCTCTGGTTGTAGCTATCGGCCATTGGCTTTTCTGGGTATTTCTGGGTGTTTTCTGGGTGTCTGAGTGGGTCTGGCAGTTCTACAATTGAGATGCGTTCATTTAAAAACCATCATTGTTTTAGAGCCAAACATACTGTTCCCCCTGAAATAGCTTCAATGTAGTTAGCTTCTTTTTGTTAGTAGGTTATAGTTTTAACTGCTTTATATTAATAGTTTGTAGCTTGGCAAGTTACAGTTTTGAAGTAGCTTCTCCAACACTGTTGTTGGCTGATGTGCATCGTATAGATGGTGATGATATTTTTGGCCAGGACGAGCAATAGTATATTTTAGTTTGAAATGAAACTTTGTGTCTGACCTCGCAGTGGCTTTTTCAACTTGTAACCTGTGCAGTTTGTTTCTGTGCGAGAACGAAAGCTTTCGTCTATGTTTCGTTTGATGTGTGAGTCCCGGCAGTGTGCGAGATGGAAGCGAGTGTAACTCACCACAGCAGATGTGTGTCTATTCCTGGCTGCAGGCACACAAGACACCTTCAGTGATGTTTAATAGGGTTTTGGTGTTTCAGGTGCTGAAGCAGTCTTCTGTCTGTCGCTGTGTCAGACTGAGGTTACATGTTGCACCTTTGATGAGGTTAAATTGAGACTGTCAGGAGACTTTCTGAAGAGCTGCAAAGCTATATTGAGCTGTCAAAAATCTCACACACTTTCAAACATCAGAATGTCTTGAACTTGAGATCGGAAAAACACGGTTTCAAACTTAAAGAGCACATGCATTTGCTTAGACGAGCTCAGTTTTCGTTCCTGTGTTGACAAATTTCCTCTTGACACAGTAAGTTGTTGTGGGACACATCAAAGGACTCATCGCTCTTTTTAAATAGGCTGTAGTTTATGTCAAAGCCATGAACCATGATTTGCCGGTTACAGGTGATATAAGTGGAATTCTAGAGAGCAGGGGCCGGTTGCACCAGCTATATGTAAGTAAAACGTATTCTAGTTGTGGTGTAAATGGGCACTAAGTTACAGTTTACACACTACTAAATATTTGAGTGTTACAGCATTAAATTTAGGTAGGACGTAACCCTATGTCTGCGATGGACTGGCGACCTGTCCAGGGTGTCCCCCGCCTTTCGCCCAATGTTAGCTGGGATAGGCTCCAGCCCCCCGCGACCCTGTACACAGGATAAGCGGTTGACGATGGATGGATGGATGGATGGTAACCCTATGTAAAAACGAAATATTTACGGAAGCCTCCGACCAGGAGTAACGGTTGGAATAAAAAAGCAGACTCACTTAATGACATCAGTGAACTTGTGTTTTGGTTGACAAGCTTCAGTCCTTTTGACATATATGACGATGTTTACATTTACACTCGTTTACATTTACGGGAGAAATCTTTACGTAAAAAGCATGAAACCAATCTAACGGTGCACAAGTTTCAACATATACGAAATAGATATTAAAATGAATAGATGTGTTTTTTTCAGGCCTGTTCTATTAGAATTTATTTACTGAATATTGAATATTGTTATTTACATATATATTTATATATATATATCACGCCTTTCCAATTATGTGCAGTTTCTGGTATGTCATTAATGAAATCTTGTTTTATTACTTAGGCTATTGTATTTCAATGGGATATCATTTATTACAGCTGACAGTTACAACAGTTACGAGCAAAAAAGGTCTGAACAAGATCAAATTTAAATGATTTTGTTTAACACTTCTGTGAATACATTTAAATGCTGCTTATAGGATAAATACAGGTAAAGTCATATTATGCAACTACGCATCACTTTACTGAGAGCTGGTGGTGCAACCAAATTAAGCACTGTCTTAGTAACAAAATATCTAGTAGTTACTAAGCCTTAGTGTGAACTTTACTTCCTAACTTACTTGAGAACTTACGCACAGCTGGTGCAACCCTACCCTGTTGAACTGAATTAGAGTCATCAATATGTTCGATATTCTTATATGGTTGACTCTTTTTAAATACAGTATACTGTGCAAGAGAGCTCTAACAGACTGTTTGACAGATAAGAATCAAAAATAGATATTTTTTAAATGTGGAAAGAGTCTGTTTGAAATCAAGCAGGAAAACAGCCAATTGGATGTCAGAAAAAACAATTGGACTGACCTCTTTGCAATCCTCACTTGCAGTCCAAGTGCGTAGATTTCAGGGGGTATGGGGGGGGGGGGGGTTTCTACTATAATCAATGTAAATATGTAAATGCTTCACGCTGCAACACGTGCAAAAATGTTCAAGCCAAATATATGCCCTTGCATTGGTCAACGGATGTCAACGTCAGTAAAATTTTCGCCTTATGGATGTCACTTGTGTAAACAAACTCACACAATTGTTTAGTTTTTTTTTATCATGGTGGGGCCTTTCCATCAAAATATGTTCTAATATCCCAGTTTATTGTTCATTGACAACTATAAGTAATCAATTTTTGGGTTTACATTCCCCAAAAATATAACCTCTGAGCCTCTCAGGCACTATGAAAACATTGATGTCTATATTTGGAGCAGCCCACTCAATCCCGCCCATCCCTTTCTATCGAAACCTATAGCGTGAGTTTGGTGACCTCTGTAATGTAATTACACCCTTGGGAGTCCCAAACACCTCTGATCTTTGAGAAAATGTCAATGGGAATTGGCGAGTGGAATTTGCATGCCACTCCCCCACACATACGGGTATAAAAGGATCTGGCTTGCAACCACTCATTCAGGTTTTGTGCTGAGGAGCCGAGACAGAGTCCCGGACATTTCAGCAGGTAGTTCACTGTTTTGCAGGAGGAACACAATGTCTTGTTACTTCCATCAGGAATCTGTCACTCACTCGACGTTGTATCGATGTAGTAATAAATATCCGCGTTGGGGGGGTGTCCATCCCCATGTGGAAGACAATGCAGAGACCAAAGCCTGCCGGAAGGGGATACAACACATGGCCTTAACAAGTCTTGTCGCCAGTGCCGCATGTGGAGAAGTCCCCATGGTAGGTCCTACCCAGAGGGGATGGAACTCTACAAACACGGTGACCGGTGGTAGAGGTGGACTCTGCTCAAGGAAGATGCAGGTTTACCAACGAGGAAACCGTTTTGTGGAAGATCCATCACACAGGGTTACATAGAGGCAAACAGCACATGTGGAGCATGGCATGAAAGGGCTAAGGAGGAAGGACGTCCAGGGCCCATGGTCTTGTGAACACTGCGGGGGTAAAAAGCGCACTTCTCCCCCTCCAGGAGGGGAAAATCATGGCCGTCAGCTCGGCGTAAGCCTCAGACCGAGGCGACCACACCCGAAGGCGGAAGCCCAGCCAAATCCTTTGCATATAATTGAAGCAGCCTGCTCTACGATGCTGCTATCAATATGTCATCCTCCTCCTGAGCACCAAATGAGTGGTCAAACCCACCCTGAGGTGGTCCAACCGACTCATCCCAGAATTCAACCGGGGCTGGGGAATGGGAGGTCCATTGGGATTCACCAGGGTCAGTCGGGGATTGGCTGGAGTGGCTTTCCCTCCGAGGAAAGAAAGCCACGATCGCACCGTGGCCCTGGTCATGCTCTTGCAGTGCGTGCATGAACCATCCATGAATGCACGTCTCAGTGTGTCTGGAGCCCAAACACGTAAGCCAGCAATCGTGACCATCAGAATCAGAGAGATAACAACCTCAATCAGGAACTGCACATAATCAGAAAGGCATCTTTAAAAGACACTTTCCATCAGTGCCCACTCTTTTTGGGAGAATTATACCTTTAGCGCTCAACGCGCACTGTCGAAGCACCCAGGGGCGTTCTCCGCACTTATCTGTGCGAGAATGGGAGAAACTGCGGAGATCGCTTGCTTTCTACAGAGGCAAATGGCAGTGGAATACATCAACAACACTGCTCGGCTCCGAAGAAAAAATTGGAATTAGTGGTTACAAGCCAGCTCCTTTTATACCCGTATGTCTGGGGGAGTGGCATGCAAATTCCACTTGCCAATTCCCATTGGCCTTTTTTCAATGATCAGATCATGTAGAGGCTCGTGCTACTCTCCGCATTCCACGCACAACTTACCACGCTCCCTATTGAAAGCAAGAACCACATTATAGTGACCACGAGGAGGTTACCCCATGTGACTCTATCCTCCCTAGCAACCAGGCCAAATTGGTTGCTTAGGAGACCTGGCTGGAGTCACTCAACAACCCCTGAATTCGAACTTGCGACTCCAGGGGTGGAAGACAGCGTCAATACTCGCTGAGCTACCCAGGCCCCCATGATGAGGATTATTAATCATTTATACCCTTTTTTGATCACTTTAAATGAAGCTGCTTGATCATTTGCAATTTAATAAGCTGATCAGTGCCTTTGTTTGACAGTGAGAACAAAGTTGTTTCTCTTCACAGCATTCAAACAAACTTACACAGTGCTTAATGTTGTTTTATGTTGTAAAAACATAATGAAGTGAAGACGCGCCGTCAGTCTCATCACCACTTTTGTAATTTTTCACAAGACAATTGTTTTAAAAGATAATTGTAGTTCTGAAGCCAACAGTCAAACTTGTCTTCTGTTGAGCAAGGGATAGTGGGTAATATTAGCTGAAAATGTTATCCCCAAGCGGGACAAGGACCCCAGGTTGGTAACTACTGCTGTAAATACTTTACACCAGGCCTGAAGTGTTTGGAGACTGTGGGCTGGTGGTCTTGCTGTCAAGCATCCTTTATTGATCTCTTGGGACACTGCAGGATTACACTGGACCTCAATAAATCTCCCTACAGAAGTCAAAAAGAATATTTCATAGGATTCGAGAACCCATTCTTGTTCAGAACCAGTACCATTTATTTAAACATAATGAAACCGTATAATTGTCATGACTTTCACTTCTGTTAAAAGTTAGAAAAAAAAAGCTTTTTTCATGGACAGCAAATCACATTTATTAATAGAAAAGAGCTGTGATTCAGCTGCTATATACTTACAGTACTTTAAGCTTTTATGTTACTGTACCTGATCTCAGTATTAGACTTTGTAATTTGTCCAGCTAATAGTGTAGCAGATTAATGTGGATTTCCTGATCCCTTCTTTGGGATCTCGGATTATATACATGTGTTGTATGCAAATTAACCTCATTAGTAATCTTGTCATTGCAGTCACATGACGTGTTTGATTGAGCAAGTCGAGACTAATGACACGTAACACTGAGTGTGTGATAGATGTGCTGATGTCATAGTGGAAGAAAGACTGAGAGCTAATAAACAAGCTTTAATGAAACCGGATAGAGAGATAGAAACAGAGTGATATCAAATGGGAGGAGAGAGAGAACTAATAAAGAAAACAGACAACAGTGTGATCAATGTGTTTTGATGTCACTCTCTGTGAATAGATTACAAATTAGGACAAGATTTGTGGTACACAACAAGTCATATGATTTCTTACGATTTCGCCTTCTCTTACTAATATGATGACTTGGGCGGATCCACAAATATCATTTAAAATGTGCAGATTTATCTGTTTACATTTAATCTGTAAAAATGACTTTTCAATACTTTAGTAATTAAGTGTAAAACATAATAAAGTTAGTGGACACACAGCCCACAGAGTTCCATTGAAGCCGAGCTTCTCCCGTATCATTTTATCACACCTCTTGGAGTCTACGGGAACTTCATAAGGGCAATTTGCATTGAATCTGCATCTCATTGATTAATGGATTTTGGGCTTTCAATCAATGCATTTTTGTCCCATCTGGAAGCCCAGCTACTCTATATGATGTTTGGTTGAGCTGTCAAATGGGCGGCACTTCAACCATCTTGATCATCCTGTCAGTCAAAAACAGAGTGCTTGCCATGTCGCTGGCGAAGTTAGTTGAACTCTGCAATTGCACATTTAGAATTCACTGTTTAGTACTAGTTTAATATGTGGGCAGTTTACCTCATTTGACTGCAACATAAGTAAGGTTTCCTTCTAAGTTGTGTTTAATTAAAGGTGGGGTATGTGATTTTCTTTTTTGACCATTTTTTCAAAATAACTTGAAATCCTATTCCTAACCCACTTACTGGCTGTAAATTAGAAGCACTGAAATGAAAATTAAGCAATTTAATCATCTGTGGAACGGGCAGGACTCGAAAAACTCCAGCCAATCATTTTCAAGACCATCTAGAATCATTGGACAGAAAATGTGTCAATCAAACGGTCGTACCATGCCCCCTCCCCCACCACCCTGGCTAGCGTGTCCCGTTCAGTGCGCATACTCAAAGCTCGTGACCCAGTAACAGGAAGCGATTGTATTTATGTATGGAGAATAGAGCTTTTATAGTGCTAGTGGGGTTGTTCCACATTTCTATGAATCCTGTTTTGAATAGAAGACCGCTGTACAGACGCAGGCTGGCGATGTTCTTTTTTTTACAGTTATGAGAAAATCAGCTCTACACCTTTCAAGAGTGGTATGCGAACCCCTCCTCCTGCTGTGTCAACAATTTGCTCTGAAAAATTGTCTGACAGGTGAATGCACTGTTTGACTAGTGAGTCTAGAACACTGCTAGAACACTAGGTTTTTGAATTTTTCGCTCGTGCATGATTGCGCGTCCATGTTTTTCGAATGGGTGGAGTCAGGGCCAGCGTTGGAGGAGAGAAGGTAGGACCTTAGAGTTGTGTATTTTCAAAATCTGCCAGCCGTTTTGCAAATCACATACCCCACCTTTAAATTCATCGAAAAATCTGAATATTGCTGTGGCAGGGCGGACGGCGGGGCCGGGTCGTGATCCTACACACCCGGTCCCGTATTAGGCTAATTATGCCTCCGTGAGGTTTAAAGGCTGACTGCAGAGGGCCGTGCGGGAGAGAGAGATCGTTAGTGGACATGTCCGTCATGTGTGTTTTTTTATGTGTTTTTGAGTTTTCATTAAATTATTATTTATATTGACAAGCCGGTTCTTGCCCCTCCTTGCCCATCCTTTAACTGTTTTACAATTGCCAAAAAATATATATATATATTTGCGAATGTTCCTTTCTATGTGTTCAGGAGAGCAAAATCATCTCCTCCGGGGGAACTGGCACAAAGTAGAAATGGAACTTGTTACCACTTTGTATCTTTTATTAACAGTAAAAAACACTGGATGTTTAGTCCGCACAGACAAAAAAAACGATCTGACAAACTTGAGCACATGCCTTATGTGAATCTATGTGTTGAATGCAAACTTACATGGAAGGAATAAGATTACAGAACATGCGCTTGTTATTCATCTGTTCATCATTCTTTTGTAGCTCATCTCTTCTTATCTCTCAGGGCACGTCATCTCTTTCTCCCCAGGTGTTTGTGCTTGACAACGGCAGCACACTTCTTCTCTAGGGTGAATGATGTGAGCAGTGTGTACTACTGTGTCTCAGAAGGTCAGGAGTTCTCGAGTCATTCCCCCTTGATCTAATGCCAAAACAAACCTATTGACAACATTTGCGTAATTCAACAGGAAACACTGCTTTCTATCCTAGATTGTTTTGTCTTGTATTTATTTCCCTCTGGGGGATAAAGTCAACATGAAATCAAAATTGAATTTTACATTTTGAAATAGTAAAATTCTAAATAAAGAGAGAAAAATGCAGTTCCCCTTCTGTCGCTCTCTCGACGTTGTGTCGGAGAACTGACACTAGGGGTCTCTCTTGAGCGCCGAAATATGCCTCTGACTTATGAAAAAAGGCCAATGAGAAGTTGGCAGACAGTATTTGCATACCCCGCCCCCAGACATACGGGTATTTATGCGTTGGATTGACGGCGCATATCAGCGGCTTTCTCCTTCACTGCACAGCGATGCAGCTTTGCCCCTGGGCGCATCGACAGTGCAGAGAAAACAACTCGAAAGAGTTATTGAAAGAGTTATTTTCTTTGTAAAAGAGTATTTTCCTCTATTAGAGCAAATACACAGCTGGTGTTGAACGTCCTTTTCAGGACGCGTCTTTTTAAAGACGTTTTTCCTCCCCTGTGTAGTTTCTGGATGCGGTTGATTTCTCTCCACCTCTGACAGTCATACATTTACATTTACATTTTTTTTTTATGCATTTGGCAGACACTTTTATCCAAAGCGACTTACAGTGCACTTATTACAGGGACAATCCCCCCGGAGCAACCTGGAGTTAAGTGCCTTGCTCAAGGGCCCAGCAGTGGCATCTTTTTTAGTTTTATGAATGGTTATGTTGGACTGCACAGCGTGCAGAGAGAGAGAACACCAGCTGGAAAGCGCTGTAGATCCAACAGCAGTTCTTATCGGCAGTAGAGGTGAGTGGAACAGTGGTGAACTCAGCTTGCTGTTGCACAACCGCTCGGCTCTGAAGAAAAAATCTGGCTGACAGACGCACGCCTGCTTCCCTTTGTACCGTATGTACGGGGGCGGAGCATGCAAATTCTGTCTGCAAATTTTACATTGGCCTTTTCTCAAGTTAAGTGGTATGCGAGGCTCCCAAGAAAGACCCCTTGTGTCACTTCAATCAACACAACTTTGAGTGAGTGACAGAAGGGGAAAAGAAAATATCAACAAACACCAACACAGACCAAACCAACAACACCAATACACATTAGCCACACCAACAAATGTCAATAACAACACACAACACAAACAAAGACCAACACATGAAATCAACACAACACATATAAACAAACACAAACAAATACCAACAACAACACACCAGCAAAGCCATCAAATATCAACAAAAACTATCAAATTCAAACACCAACAAATATCTACACCACCAACAACAACAATAAATACACACCACAAGTATCAACAAATACCAGCGGCACCAATACACATAGCAATATCAACAAATACCAACAAGTCTCGGCTCCTCCTCCTTTGTATATATATAGCGCTTTTCACAACATCGTTTCAAAGCAGCTTTAACAGGAAATGAATCTACAATGTCTTTAATGTCTTACAGTAATCATTGTGCAGTTTGATACAAAATTGACTGTAAATTGCATCTTAAAACAAATAATTACATTAATAATTAAATAATAATTGTATTAATAACCCCAGTGAGCAGCCGAAGGCGACTGTGGCAAGGAACACAAAACTCTATAAGATGTTGATTAATGGAGAATTAATGGAGATTAATGACTAATGTCTTTGAAGTCCGTCCTGGATTAACTGCAGAAGTTCACAAAGATGCAATTGTCCTTGTTAATTGACTGATGAAGGTCACTATACAGAACATAATTCATATCCTTTGATTAGTGTTATTTCATGGTTTTAATGGCTTTACTATTATTTTAAAATGTGGGAAATTCTCATTAACCCCGGGAGAGACTGTGGGAGGTGCTGCTGGAGTACGGGGTGGGGGGGTCCCTTCACAATCCAATTCCTGTACGTCCAAAGCGAGAGCTGTTTCCGGGTCCTCGGCACGAAGTCGAGTTCATTCCATGTGGGGGTTGGTCTCCGCCAGGGCTGCGCTTGTCACCAATCCTGTTTGTGATGTTCATGGACAGGATATCGAGGCGTAGTCGGGGTGGGGATGGTGTGCGGTTCGGTGAGCTGGGGATCTCATCACTGCTTTTTGCAGATGATGTAGTCTTCATGTCATCATAGGTCCGTGACCTTCAGCTCTCACTGGATCGCTTGGTAGTCGAGTGTGAAGCAGCTGGGATGAGGATTAGCACCTCTAAATCTGAGGCCATGGTTCTCAGCAGGAAACAGATGGAGTGCGTACTCCAGGTAGGGAATGAGGTTTTGCCCCAAGTGAAGGAGTTCAAGTACCTCGGGGTCTTGTTCACGAGTGAGGGGACAATGGAGCGGGAGGTTGGCCGGAGAATCGGGGCAGCGGGGGCAGTATTGCACTCGCTCTATCGCACCGTTGTCACGAAAAGACAGTTGAGCCGAAAGGCAAAGCTCTCGATCTACCGGTCAATTTTTGTTCCTACCCTCACCTATGGTCATGAAGGCTGGGTCATGACCGAAAGAACTAGGTCGCGAGTACAAGCGGCCGAAATGGGTTTCCATGTCAGAGCTGGTTAATGTGGCTCGGGATAGGGAAGTTTGGGGCCCCCTGCTGGAGCAGCTGCCCCCGCGACCCGACTTCGGATAAGCGGTTGAAGATGGATGGATGGATGGAAATACTCATAATAAATACGTTTTTGATTGGTAATGTATTTGTGCAGATGAACATTTGTTGATCACATTTCATGGCAACAGGAAATAAAGCTGATCTTTGCTCCTTTTTATGCCCCTTTATGTGGTCATTAAAGCAATTAACATTAGTACTTGCTATTTTGGGGCAAATGTATGTGCAATAATACTATTACCATGAGTTATGCCTGCATACTATTTGTATAATTTAATGTTATGTGATATATCTCCTGCTTTACCACACAGTTGCTTCTGCACACTTTTGTTTCTATAGAGTTGACAAGGACACTTATCTCATTGTTGTGGCAACTATCCACAGCACCTTATTTTTTGTGTGTGTTTTTATTTTGTATAGTTCATCCAGAGATTCTGTCATCATGAATCACCCTTATGTTGTTCCAAACCTTTATGACTTTCTTTCTTCTGTGGAACACAAAAGGATATGTTTAGCAGTGTACAATCAATGAAAGATGGTGACTGACACTTACATCTTGTCCAACATCTTTGTGTTCCACGGAATGCAGGTTTTTGAATTTGAGTATTTCTTTTTTCCCCCTGTAAAGCATAGTGAAGAGCTTTAGCTATTTAAAATGGTATTGTGTGAGAGACTATGAGCCATTTGGAACATTTTAAAACCAAAGTCAATGACAAATGATCAGAAAATGACCCACTTATATGTATTCCCCTAGCGTTATGAATTCATAATCACTAAAATCATGTGTGACAAGGTGGAGGGCAGGGCTGGGTCGTGATTCCGCACACCCAGCCCCTAATCAGGCTAATCAAGCCTCAGAGAGGGATAAAGGCCAACTGAAGACAGTGGGACAGAGAGAGAAAGAGAGAGAGATCGATCGATCCTACACATTTGTGTGTTTGTCTTTTTGGTTAAGTTCTTCATTAAAATATTATTTATATTGTCAAGCCAGTTCTCGCCTCCTCCTTTCCATTAATACCTTTACACCGTGCTATCAGATGAATGAAGAGTCATTATTCACTGTGATCTCTCTGCTTTCAGTTGTGGTGGTCTTACTTAGGAGTGGGTGTCCCTCATACCTTTACACTTCCACATCATCTCAGTCACCTGTTTCCAAGGAAACCCTGCACTGTGATGACACATCTATTTAAACAAGGGTTGCCTAGTTACAGAAGCATCTCTGAGCAGATGAATATCAACACTGAAACACGACCAGATGCTTCTCCTCCTCCTGCCTCATATCTCTCAGCACATTTCACATCAGATTTTGTTAATGATTTGTTATTGCATTGCTAAACGGTTGTTTGTGGAGTGTTTTTCTAGCAAGTTGCTATGTGTCAGTGGCGACCCGTGCATTTTAAGTCTAGGCCTTCAGTGCAATTCGTGCCATTAAGGAAACATCATTTCACAATGAATAATACATCATACATATCGATGCAGCTTACTAATATTATGTAACACCAAGTTACATTTTAAAAACACGTCCATGCACGAAAGCCAAAAGCTGAAAATACTGAATGCTTAAGCCAGCCTAATTTTAACTGCAGCATGTTTTTTTTTGTTAAAGACATTATTAAATTAGAGTTAGAAACATCTTAAGAATAGACATTCAAAAATAAATACATTTCATACGAATCTACCAAGGAAGTCTATAATACCTGGAAAAAGCTATCTAATAATTGTTGTGATTTAAATGTCGCTTGCATTACATTTTGTTTCGTTAGAGTACACGATTACTTTTCAAAACTTGATCTGACACTGAATCCTCAAGCAGCCTAATTTACACTTAGAAAACTCCTGATGTTGCTATAACGATACGAAAAGCACTTACCAATTTACAAGTGAATATTAGTCCTCCTTTCCTGTTTAATAAATTAAGCAATAGCACGGTCATGCAGAACATCTCATGTTTTTAAATCATAAGGATCTCTTTCTCAATGGCGATAGCGGCAATAATGATATCCAACATCATTCAGCTTGATCTCGTGTCAAAGAATAAATTCTGATTGGATAAACTTTTAGTTTTTCCCTATTCATTTGTAGATGAACTAGAAGTGGAAAGCGACTGAAAATAAAAGATGAATTCAAATAAAAGGATGAAACTTTGGCTGGCCCTGAGAATTTCACAATGCTATGTTGCTTCTAAGGTGTTGTGGATGGTTGCCAGGGAGTTGCTATGCAGTTGCTAATGTGTTCTGAGTGTTTTTCTACTATGCTTCTATTAGGTTGCTAATGGCATTGCTTTGCAGTTGCTAAGGTGGTCTGAGTATTTTTTAGCATGTTGCGGATGGTTGCCATGGTTCTATGCAGTTGCTAAGGTGTTCTGAGTGTCTTTGTAGCTTGCTGCTACTCGGCTTGTGTGTTGCTTGCAGTTGCTAAGGTGTTCAGAGTGTTTTTGCAGCATGCTGTTACTCGACTGAGTGTTTTTCAAGCAAGTTTCTATGTCACTGCTAAGATGTTGTGCATGGTTGCCAGTGTGTTGCTATGCGGTTGCTAAGGTGTTCTGAGTGTTTTTTCTAGCATGTTGATAAATGGCTGCTAAGGTGTTGTGGATAGTTGCCATGGTGTTGCTATGTGGTTACTTGGGTGTTTTTAGTGTTTTTCTAGCTTGCTACAGTATGTGGCTGCTAAGGTTTTGTGGATGGTTTCCAGGGTGTTGCTATCAAGTTACTAATACGTTCTGAGTGTTTGGCATGTGAATTGTGTTGGTTTAACTTGAATGAATGGTGTTAGTTTAACTTGAATGAATGGTGTTTGTTCAACTTGAATGAATTGTGTTGGTTTAACTTGAATGAATGGTGTTTGTTCAACTTGAATGAATTTTGTTGGTTTAATTTGAATGAATGTTGTTAGTTTAACTTGAATGGTGTTAGTTCAATTTGAATGAATTGTGTTAGTTTAACTTGAATGAATGGTGCTTGTTCAACTTGAATGAATTGTGTTGGTTTACTTTGAATGAATGGTGTTTGTTCAACTTGAATTAATTGTGTTGGTTTAATTTAAATGAATGGTGTTAGTTCAACTTGAATGATTTGTGTTAGTTTATTTTGAATGAATGGTGTTAGTTTAACTTGAATGTATATGGTGTTAGTTCAACTTGAATGGGTGGTGTTGGTTTTACTTGAATGAATGGTGTTTATTCAACTTGAATGAATGGTGTTAGTTCAACTTGAATGAATGGTGTTAGTTTAACTTGAATGAATGGTGTTTGTTCAACTTGAATGATTTGTGTTAGTTTAATTTGAATGAATTGTGTTAGTTTAACTTGAATGAATGGTGTTTGTTCAACTTGAATGATTTGTGTTAGTTTAATTTGAATGAATGGTGTTAGTTTGACTTGAATGTATATGGTGTTAGTTCAACTTGAATGGGTGGTGTTGGTTTTACTTGAATGAATGGTGTTTATTCAACTTGAATGAATGGTGTTAGTTCAACTTGAATTCATTTTGTTGGTTCAACTTTAATGAATGGTGTTTGTTCAACTTGAATTAATGGTGTTAGTTTAACTTGAATGAATGGTGTTAGTTTAATTTGAATGAATGGTGTTAGTTGAACTTTACATTTACATTACATTTACATTTATGCATTTGGCAGACGCTTTTATCCAAAGCGACTTACAGTATGCTTATTACAGGGACAATCCCCCTGGAGCAACCTGGAGCTTTGCTCAAGGACACAATGATGGTGGCTGTGGGGGTCGAACCAGTGACATTCTGATTAACAGTTCTGTGCTTTAGATCACTACACCACCACCACTCCCACTTCCATCTTGAATGAATGGTGTTTGTTCAACTGGAATGAATGGTGTTGGTTTAATTTGAATGAATGGTGTTAGTTTAACTTAATATAATGGTGATTGTTTTACTTGAATGAATGGTGTTGGTTTAATATGAATGAGTGGTGTTAGTTTTACTTGAATTAATGGTGTTAGTTTAATTTGAATGACTGGTGTTAGTTTTACTTGAATGGATGGTGTTGATTTAATATGAATGAATAGTGTTAGTTTAATTTGAATGAATGGTGTTAGTTTTACTTGAATGAATGATGATGGTTTAATATGAATGAATGGTGTTAGTTTAATATGAATAGAATATCATGAATATGCTTTGTATTTATAATTTTTTTAAGCCATGTTAACTTAATAATTAAATAATATAATTTTAGGGGACTTGAAATGTGCTAGTAGTATTACTTAAACATTTTTTGCAACTGCCGTTTTTTTTAAGTTTCTTTAACTTAATTGTGACAATTTAGAAAATTTAACATAAAAAAATGCATGTAGAAAACATTTTATAGAAAAAGACATGGTACAATTATTGGCAAAACATGAGGCACAACACTGAAAAAACAAACATTTGACAGCGACGGGATATATTGTCTACAGCTGCATTAGTGCTGCACATCCTTCAATGTTAAAACCTTATAAAGCCACCGTCTTTAAAACTCTTTTGGTTAACTCAGATCAAATGCATAAATCGTCTTGGTTACTGTCGTAACCTCCATTCCATGATGGATGGAACGAGACGTTGTGTCGATGTAGTGACACTAGGGGTCACTCTTGAGAGCCCCAAAACACTTCAGATCTTTGAGAAAAGGCCAATGAGAATTGGCGTGTGGAATTTGCATGCCACTCCCCCGGACATATGAGCATAAAAGGAGCTGGAATGCCCACTCTCATTAAGGTTTTGTGCTGAGGAGCCGAAACAATGTCCGGACATTTCAGTGGCTAGTACAGCGTTGTGGCAAGAGGGACACAACGTCTCTTTCCCTCCATCAGGGAACAGAGGCTATGACAGTAACCAAGATGTTCCCCATCTGTCACTCACTCAGCGTTGTGCCAATGTAGTGACACTAGGGGCCCCAATAGAAAAATGGCACAACAGCTGAACCGTGGTACGGGAACTGCCGATGCAAGTGCAATCAAGCTGCTGCATGTGTAACAGCAGGTAGATCATTCTGCACGTAACCTCCCCCACTGGCTCTCAAGATGTCATGTAGTTCCCCACACCCCTGAGGGGGGGAAGCAACGTAACTTGCATGTGAGCAGGCCACGCCAGCCGCAGCCTTTTCTCTCTATGTTTTCTCTCCACAGTGTATTAGATTCGGCTGGGGCAATCTAACGCTATTATACGCATCGGGGAATGTGTTATTTTCCTTTCCTATTCTTTCAGGGGGAAAAGACAACGCAGAGGCCATATCCTGCATGAAGAGAAGGTAACAAGTGGCAATACAACACGTGGGCTCACCAGCTGCACAAGGAAGAGGTGCCGTTGTAGGTCCTGCCTCGAAGGGGATGTGCTCTACAAACACAGCAACTGGGGGCAGAGAAAACTCTGCCCAAGGGAGACGAGGTCTGCCAACAGGGAGACTGTACCATGGAAAATACATCACAGGGGGTACCAGAGTAACCGGCACCTGTGGAGCACCAATCCCAGTACATGGCATATTAGCAACCGTAGTGGGTCTGGCTGTGAATTCCTCCGCTGAATTTGTGAGCCACAGTGCTAGGGAGGAATGACATCCAGTGATCACGTTTTCGTGAGGTGAAAGGCGCTATATGTAAGCGATACACCTGACAAACTGTTCCGTATTACCAAACTTACCTGTTCGTACTTGACAAAACACAGGACTAAACCGGCTCAAACCGGAGATTGTAAAAAATTTATTGGGTGTTGCCCACCCTGCTGCTCTGCAGATTTCTGCTAGAGAGGTGCAATTGACCAGTTCCCACGAGGACACCACACTTCTTGTAGAGTGAGCTCGTATTCCCAAAGGGGTGGGCACATCCTGGGCCTGGTATGCTAAAGCGATAGCATCCAAAATCCAGTGGGCAAGCCTCTGTTTGGAGACAGCAGTCCGCCGAAGCAGACAAAGAGCTGCCTAGAGCATCTAAAGCTCTGCGTGCGATCCAAGTAGATGCGCAAAGCATGCACCGGACACAGCAACGACAGGGCTGGGTCTGCCTCATCCTGGGGCATTGCTTGTAGGCTCACCACCTGATCCCTGAAGGGGGTTGTTGGAACCTTGGGCACATAGCCCAGCCGGGGTCTCAGGATCAGGTTAGAATCTGCCAGACCAAACTCCAGGCAAGTATCACTGACAGAGAACACTTGCAGTTCCCCAACCGTCTTGATGGAGGTGAGCGCAATCAGGAGGACCATCTTTAAGGAGAGGGCTTTCAGCTCGACTGACTCTAGTGGCTCAAACGGGGCTCTCTGTAGGCCCAGGAGGACCACGGAGAGATCCCATGAGGGGAATAGGTGTGGCCTAGGAGGATTCAGCCTCCGGGTGCCTCTGAGAAACCTGATGATCGTGATCAGGTCGTGCTTCCCTAGGGACTTACCATCCACCGCGTTGTGCCACATATACCTTCAAGGTGGAGGGGGACATCCACCACTCCTGTAGGGGGTCTCCTGCCTGCAAAAACATGAGGTCTATCCAAGGGCTGAATAAGTAGCGGCAGATCGGCATGATATCCATGCGATTTGTGCCGCGGTGCCATGCCAATCTAGGGACTCGAGTCTGAAGCCAGTGCTGAAGGGGCCTCATATGCATCAACCCGAGAGGCGTGACTGCCTGAAAGTGTTTCAGTGGAACCGCTGTCCTCCTCCTGAATTACTTCAGGCAGTTCAGCACCGACTGCACACGGTTGCTTGTGAGGCGCGCTATCATTGAGACTGAGTCTAACTCCATGCCGAGAAAAGAGATGCATTGCCGAAGGGGAGGTCCTTGTACTGATTCACCTGGCCGTCGAAAGCAAACCATAGGAAGGGTCTGTGTCGAGGTAAAACCAAGACGTGAAAGTACGCATCCTTCAGGACTACCTCCACAAACCAATCTTGATGCCGGATGCAGACCAAAATGTGTTTTTGCGTCAGCATCTTGAAAGGGAGTCTGTGTAAGGCCTGGTGCAGGTTATTGCAATATCACAATATTGGCCGCAACCCACTGCCTTTCATTGGCAGAAAGGTCAGTGATCTCCGCACTCATGGTGGCGGTGTTCTCGGCCTGCACCGAAAGGTGAAACGGATGCCGCTGAACCAGGGCGGGTGCCTGGTGAATTGAATCGTGAAGCTGAGTCGGATGGTCTTGACCAGACACCGTGATGGGTTGGAAAGCACGAGCGTGGGGCACTAAGGGGACGATCGCGTCTGACATACCTGGGGGTGGCGGTGGAGAACAGGCAACACCTCATCGAGGAGCGTTGCTTTGTCCCGAGGCAGCTGCGCTGAGGGGAACCTTGAAGCACTTACCTTGCGCCGCATACCCAGCATAGGGCAGGTTGTCCTCGAGACTCGTCACAACAGGCTGACTGTGGTTGTAGGTGTGGCATGGCTTCCTGTGGAGAGCTCTATGCTGGGGCCCATAACTGAGCTCGGGCTATGGCGGAGCCGCCTGGGCTTTTGCCATCGTAGGTGGATGCCCTCGGTGAGCAGACGGGGTACGGGATCTCGAGCCCTGCGTGGGCAAGATGTGTTGTATGGCCTCCGCCTGTTTCTTCACTGCTGAGAACAGCTGGGCAAACTCCTCAACCGTGTCACTGAAGAAGCCGATCTTGGAGATGGGCGCGTTGAGAAAGAAAACTTTGTTCACAAACTGCCTTATGGACCTGAGGGACCTCTGTGTACCTGTGGCCCATGCCGCTGTCGAGGGAAGTGAGAGTGGACAAACTGGGAAGTCTGTTTTGGGCAGCAAAAGGTGCCCTCCATGACCTCGTCAGTTCGTCGTGCTTTTCCGGGAAGAAAGGGACCGGGGGGGTGTGGCCATGAGCGGGCCCCAAACCCAGAAACCAATCATCTAGCCGAGAGGGCTCAGGGGAGGATGGAGATTTGCAGTCCAACCCAACAATCATGGCGGCCCGGGCAAGCATGGCGGTCAGCTCTGCGTCAGACTCAGACTGGCCGAGCAGACCTGATGGTGGTAGCCCAGTTGAGTCCCTGGCATCTGACATCACCAGTGTGCTCTCTGATGCAGCGATCAAGAACTCATCCCGCTCACGAGCCCGAAAGAGATGTTAGGCTGGCAGTGAGGCGAGCTGGCTCATCTCGGAACTCAAACATAGGCAAACGAGCGTGCTGGGGAATGGGAGGTTCACGTGTAATTACCCGGCGAGACCGCGCCCATTGAACTCCCCAAATCGCCTTCAGTGCCAGCCAGACCAGCCTCATATCCGTAGGTAGAAGGGGCAGTGCGGGGGGCACCAGGAGTGGTTTTCCCCGGAAGAAGGAAAGCTGCGACCGCAACGTTGCCATGGCCATGTTCTCACAATGAGAACACAAACCATCCATGAAAGCTGCCTCAGTGTGATCACAGTCCAGACATGTGAGGCAGCGCCTATGCCTGTCGGAGGCAGAGAGATAACGACAGCATCCAGGAATCAACAAAGACAGGAAGGCATCTTTAAAAATAGGTGTCTTTAAAAAGACGTTCACATCAATGTGCTGCGCTAATAGAGGAAAATATACTTTTTGCAAAAATATATACTCATTTAGTAGCGCTGTCGAAGCGCCCAGGGGCGTAATCTGCACGTGCAGAAGGAGAGAAAGCCACTGTAATACGCTGTATATCCAACAGCATACGCATCTTTCAGAGGTGAGTGGAACAACAGTGGGATTGATACACAACTGCTCGGCTCCAAAGAAAAAATCTGAATGAGAGTGGGCATTACAGCTCGTTTTATACCCGTATGTCCGGGGGAGTGGCATGCAAATTCCAAAGATCTAAGGTGTTTTGAGGCTCTCAAGTGCGACCCCTAGTGTCACTACATCGACACAACATCGAGTGAGTGACAGAAGGGGAACAGTCCAAACATATTAAGATATCTGAAAAGCCTGGGAAGGAGGGTGATGACTTCACTTTCAAGAACAATGACATTTCTGACCAGATTGTAGTGAATTGCAGCATCTGTGAGTTCTCTGACTGCTATTAACAGGGCAACTGGTGAATATCCAACATTTGGCACTTCTGAATCTTGAGCCCTGAAAGCAGAAATAGAAAAAGTGGCAAAATTAAAAGAAAAATGTATTAAAATGTGTTTCAAAATACACACTTACATAAAAGAATAGTTGATACAAAAATGATGTAATTATTTACTCATTTGTTCCAGACCTGTATGACTTTATTCCTTTCATGGAAGACAAAAGCTTTTTTTTTTTTAATAAATCATTTTCTTTAAAAGGATAGTTCCCCCAAAAATGAAAACGCTCTCATCATTTATTCACCCTCATGACATCCCTCATGACTTTCTTTCTTCAGCAGAACACAAATGAAGATTTTTAGAAGAATATTTCAGCTCTGTAGATCCATACAATGCAAGTGAATGGTGACCAGAACTTTGAAGTTCCAAAAAGCAAATAAAGTAAACATAAAAGGTAAATGGTATTCTGGAATGACAGTGATAGGGGAATGTAGTGATGGGTAATTTATGCTTGATTTACATGTCATACAAATGAAAGGAAGCATAAAACACAGGTTTAATTGAACTATGATTTTAACAGGTTTTATAACATGAAATGCACTTATGTAACAATCAAATCTTTAAATTCATACAAATGTAGTGATAAAGTGAGTCAAAATCTGATCAAATTTAGTTTTATCTATCTCATAGGATAGTCAATACCTGTGTTTTTTCAGTTTATGTATTTAAAGTAGTGGTTAAGTTATGCAAAATGACAAATATGTATTTCTTTAGTCATATATTTTCTTGCAATTATACATTTTTAAATGTATTATTAACAGTATTTTTATGTATTTGACAGTGATATATCTGTCACGGATTCACCAGGCTCTCTCACACACACACACACACACACACACACACACACACACAGCCTTCCCTCTCTCCTGAATTCTCATTCGCCATGCTAATCAGCTCCCTACATAATCCACACTCACTCCATAGTCCATGTCTGGTCTCCCATGGAATACAGATTCACTTACCTGCTACTCTGCTACTTACCTGTTCTCCAGCAAAGTCTTTCAATGTTTCCAACAATCTGTTTCCCCTGTTTCTGCTCTCCTCGTGTCCCTGGCTGATGTTTGTGAGTGTGGCTTATCAAGGACTCACTTCATATGTGAATACAGACTGTTATCAGTATTTTGTTCATCATTTACTGTTCCACATCTTGTGATTGATACTCGCACAGTTTGTTTAATAAATACCTGCCTTCGGGTTCAAACGTCATCTTCGAGTCTGGGTTTCCGTTACAATATCGGCATAACAAAAGCTGTGTTTTGTATAATTAGTTTTCGTCAATAAAGAATATTTTATTTTTACTGTTAGATTTGTTAAAATTGTCATTTTAAAGCTGTTTAAAAACAGATATTTAATTTATTCCATTCATACAGAATAATTAGTTTTTTGTTTAATCACGACACATTCGATAAATGTTTTTTCGTGTAATTTTAGTCAAATGTTCCCGTCGTTTTGAAATACAGGGGGAAAATATAAAATGTATGATAAAAACTGTATTAAAAAAATAAAATAAAAAATAAAACAAATGAACAGTGCAGTGAGCAAGACAAAATTGACTGTGGCAAGGTACACAAAGCTCCATAAGATGTAGGCTGTTCATACAGTCAGAGTTTTGAAATGTCCTGTACATACAACAGCTTACAGTAGCTCGAAAACTGTCTGTATGAATGAACAACCAAAGTTACAACCGTATTCTAACACCTGTAACCATAGTGACAGTGAGTAAAGATGGTGATGTCCATAACACCGGCATTCATTGATCAACTGGAGTCGCATGGATTACTTTTATGCTGTGTAAGTGTGACTTTTGAACCGTCAAAGTGCTGGAACCCATGTGTTTCTATTATAAGGACCTGACAGAGCTCTGTCTTCTAATCATTTTGCTGAAGAAAGACAGTCATACACATCTGGGATGGCATCAGGGTAAAGGAACAATGAGAACATTTTCATTTTTGGTTAAATTATTCCTTAAACCTCCAGTATGCTGTCTGTCTGCACTGGTCTCACAACAGTGTGAAAAGCACCTTATTTTCATCATAACTCCATATAAAGCATCTGAAAGACACATTTTCCATCTTTTGGATGTACCCTTCAATTCTCAATGTGATAATGCATAATAAATATAGAATTTCTAAAGGATAATAGTCTTATAATCCTTGTCTGCGATCACTGTTTAACAGCGTGCCGTTTCGCAATAAATTGAATCCATTTTAAAATGGCATATCGGATGAAACTAGTGACTCGAATCGTTTGATTCAAACCGGTTTCAATGTAAAAACAGATTGAAGTTTTGTTGGTGTTTCTCCCAAACACAAACTCCGCTGAGATCGGCACCATGTTGTTTTGTCACATGACTCTGTAAAAGTTTAACCCTTTAATGACAGCACACAGTGTCCTGATCTGAGATCAGTAGGTTTAAATGAAATGAAATTATGCATAGAGTATAGCAAAGCCAAAACTCAATGTCCATGCAGAAGGACGCAAGGCTGCACGAGGTTAGACTGAATAGTTTCAATAAATGGTCTGGGGTTACATAGTTCATTGAACTCTTTTCTTTAAAAAATAAATAACAAGGAAAATCTTGTTTTCCATGAAATGATTCCTTCTTTAGAGGATGAGAAATAACATAGTGTGTAAAAGCATCTACAGGCTCAGTGGATGATCCTTATAGTTCTAGACAGTATTCTGGCATCACCCAGGACCCCTCTGAACACTTGCTGAGCCAACAGACTGAACATACACAGCACCTGAGACCTGATCCAGTTTCGTCTCTGCACTACAGTTCTCTGAGCTACACCAAATCCAGCTGCTCTCTCAGAAGTGTTGAGACAGGGAGGATGCTAGGACTCAGAGTTGCCATTGTTTTTACCGCTGCTACAATTCCTTTTACAGATCTTGACAGATGCTGTTTGCTTCAGTAAGACAGACTGCTGTCCCTGAAAAGCTCTTGGTCATTTCTAGCTGTGTTGTACATTCACTGTAGCTCTGCATTCAGTCGTTTAAGTAAAAGCTCTTTCTGAAGCTGAATCATTCAAAGTCACACTCTGCTTGTTCTGTCAGAGTCGGTGAGCTCTTAAGACGCACAAACTTTAATCGCTTTTACTGTCAGAAAGACTGTGTTTCTTCTAAATGCCACTGAAGTGGATAAAGCAGTGGAAAATGCCCCTGTGTTTTCATTTCTTGTAGTGATTTCAGGCTGACAGCAGTTCAGTCAAGTTGAACGTGATTGTCCAACCTGGTCTCACAGAATCACGTTACTCTCCCCACATTTTTGCAAAATGATTATTACGTGTCTTGCTGTACAGTATGATGAAATAAACACTAGAGGCGCTACATCAATGATGACTTTATTCACGTTCACACAAATCACGAGTAAAACGACAGATTGTCAGTTCATAAACGTACTTTTCTAATGACATCTAAACACTTTTACTATAGGTCACGTTTGCATTACATAATCATCTACATTTACAAGCTTGTGTGATGAAATTGTGCGGTTGCTCGACTGATGTAAAGGAGCGGGTACGAGTCCTGAAGAGCACACGAGTCCACACGTGAACTCAAAGTGTCACAGAAGCACCACAAAATGACACAATTGTGTTTTTCATCTCACATTTGCTGTTTCTGACACTATGGGGAGGTTTAGGTTTAAGGTTTGGGGTAGTGAGGTCAGTTTTGTTGATTTAAAACTCTACAGAACCTGTTTGAGATAACATTGAACTCGCTTTTAGCAACACTCAGTGGACATTTCACATCAGAACGGCTGCGATATGTGTAATAAACCACGTAATATCATCTTGCCAAAGTTTAATGATTATTTATGGAAACGGTATAAACTATTGACAGCATTTCGAATGAAAACACCATTCCTGTCATTCAGACGGTGCAGAGTGATCGCGGTGCAGAAGTTGGTTGCTGTTTATTTAACACAATTAATTTAGTGATTATAAATCTTGGCAAATGTAAATGTTGTAATCAAAATTGTAAAAATCTAACTAGACCAAATGTCTGATCGGAAAGTGCTTGTCAGTAATTCAGCTGAATGGGGCATATAAACATCCTAACAAGTGCTCAACTGACATCAATACTTAAAATGACTGAAGTATTGTGCTTAATTCATTCACTTATTCATCATCACAGTGTGCAGGTTTCACATTTAGATGGTATGTGTGTGGGTGGCTCAAAATGATTGAAAGAGCAGAGTGCATGCTCAAAATAGCCACTGTCATTGAAAGCTCGCAGCAGCTAATGGTTGCAACGGCGGGAGTTTTGCGCATGGTGAGCGTGCACCATTGATGCAGCTGGTAATGTTAAGATGCAGACAGCATGCCTTTATTTTCAATGAATGCTCCCATTCTTCAGTGATTGGAGGTCATTTGCATGATATTTGTCACTTGGAGAATGTAAATTATGTGTAAAGAAATATGTATTTGAGTAGTAACTTGCTAAAAATCTATCTGTAACAAACAAACAGAATGATTCATGTGCATTATCTCTCTGTCAGTCTCTGTTTGTGTTAGTGGTCAGGTCAGAGAGTGCAGTGTTTCCTCTGACCGCTCTGAACACACATGGGAGTCACTGAGGACTGCAGGCGTCTGATGAATGTCTGAGAGAGAGGGGGGGTTGTGTGTCAAACACTGGGCTGACTCGCTGTCTGCTGCCTACTGGGCAACTGTCTTCAAAGTAGAGTTGTCATGATACTAACATTTCTGTAGTCAGTACTAACAACACCAGTATAATTTCATGATTCTCAATACCAATTTCAATACCACAGTTAAAATAGGTTAAATACTATTGAACACATTCCTTTAGCCTTTCTTAAAGGTTCAAATAAATTGTAAATAATACATGAAAACACTTCCTTCAATTAATTGTCAATTACTCAGTAGTTACTCAGGTAAACAGTGCAAATAATATAGCAAACTGAACAAAGAAATACATTCTTTTTAATATTGTTGTTTGATTAATATGAACATCATAACAGTCAGACACTCAAGGACTGATGCTCAGATGTGATATTTTGACACATTGATACAGTCGTTGTGCGACCACATTTACCACGAGCTCTCTTCTTCTGATCTCTTCTCAGTTCCTTCGGTCGAGCAGCGGAGTCAGACAAACAGTGCGCGAATACTGAATTTAGTCAGTGATCTGCTCCATTGGTACCACAGAAACACTGGAATCCAGGAAATGTTTTATTTTTTAGTATCAACTTTGTACCGAAGCACCGATATCCTACTTCAGAAATATATTCTTAGATTTAGATCAGGAAGAATAAACTTCTTAAGGTGAGGTGAATATGGGTAAAGAGCAGCCTGATCTCATGAGCATTACGTGACTGTGGCAACATTTTTGCAAAAGTGAAATGACTTGCTTAATTGCACTGTTGCAGTTTTCCAGTGAAATGTCCAGCGGGGGGCGCCAAAAGCGAGTGCAATTGTGTTGTAATCAGACGAGGTTTTTAAGGTGAATATTGAGATTTAAACGAGCAAAAAGTACCTCTCTAACCCTAAACAATAGTTTTGTAAAATCAAATCAGAGGTGAACAAAACAAACATCCATAACCAGCACCTTAACCTAACCGATTGTGTCCAAAAACCAAATGAGAATTAAAAAGCACATTTTCTGAAGTTATCATCTTTTCGTGTCACATCTATGACACTGGTCTCAAGTGCGTGCGTACATGACTGGTCTTGAACCGCAATCTTTCGAGTATCAGGCGAGTTACTGCGGAAGACAATCACCTAGAAATAAGTGTGTAGATGAGTCTGTAATACAAGTGTTACATGGTTACAAGTATGGATGGAAGGTGGTGGCGTAGTGGGCTAAAGCACATAACTGGTAATCAGAAGGTTGCTGGTTAGATCCCCATGGCCACCACCATTGTGTCCTTGAGTAAGACACTTAACTCCAGGTTGCTCCGGGGGGATTGTCCCTGTAATAAGTGCACTGTAAGTCACTTTGGATAAAAGCGCCTGCCAAATGCATAAATGTAAATGTAAATGTTAAAATGTATAGTTTTCAAATGATGCGTTAGACTGAAAGTGTTTTGAATCATCATAACAGTGTGTGAGTAACAGAGTGAGAAATAAGTGTTCGTAAGAACGCAGCACGTAAAAGTCGGTTTACAAAAATGTAGTTATGGTAATGTTCATTCTATGAGAGTAGGTTAGTGAAGTGGGACAGTTAAGCTTGATCCTCATTATATCCCTGTTTATTTCCTTGAACTGTTAAAAACAATGACTAAATTACCAAACTCTTTGGGAAGTAAGCAAGTAACTTTTTGTGTTCATAAGTTGATGTTACTTTGGGATGCGCAGCAGAGCTCATTTCACGATCAGCTTTGGGAAAAGGACATTGACATCTGAGGTAAATCTTGTTAGGTTATAAAAAAGTAATAGTTGAAATAATGTTCTTGTTATATATAAAGATTAATGATGTAAAATTGTATCAGAACATATATAGAGTAATTCCAATTAATTTAACATATTTTCTGTAGAATAACTTTCCCTCTGTCCCAATGTACCAGAGGCATTTTGGCAAAGTGGGACAGGGTGATACTGATAAAGTGGGACAGCATATTAAATCATTTAAAGATGAGTTTATTTTAAACTTACATGGCAATACTAATGATTGAATGGCAGTGGAGTGCAGTTCAGTGCTCAATGCAGTATTTAAAGTACATAAAATGAAAGGAAAATTAATTATTTTCATATTTGAATCATTTTGTAGCACAATTGAAATACAATTGAATGTAGCATTTTGTTGCTATTTACACATGAACCATTGTGTAGTTGATGTGCATGCTTTCTGTTGTTTATAATACACAATGTTGCAGGCAGAATTATCCTATATTCAACTACTGAAGTGTGTTTTATGTTTTCAGGGGGATTTCACTAATATCATACAAAAGGTTTAATCTTAGGAGAAATATTTGGATCTTTATTAAAAGTAACATTTCTAAAAGTGCCCCACTTTGCCCCTATTCACTCCAACTAACAATTGCAGGCTACCACTTTTCACTGTGTAGGTGTGTGCAGAGTTTTTAGGCATCAAATTGTAGGTGAGAACAAACATTTTGAGCAGCAGTCAAGAACAGCAGCTATGGGCATAATTGTGACATCATCAAACAAACACACATAAACACACAAACTCTCTCTCTCTCTCTCTCTCTCTCTCTCACACACACACACACACACACACACACACACACACACACACACACACTCGCTCTCTCTCTCACACACACACACACACACACACACACACACACACACACACACACACACACACACACACTCGCTCTCTCACACACACACACACACACACACACACACTCATGTTGGTCTACCTATCATTATGAGGACTTTCCATAGACATAATGACTTTTATACTGTACAAACTATAGATTCTATCCTCTAGACCTAACACAACCCCTAAACCTAACCCTCACAGAAAACTTTCTGCATTTTTACATTTTCAATAAAACATTGTTTAGTATGATTTTTAAGCGATTTGAATTATGGGGACACTAGAAATGTCCTCATAAATCACATTTATAGCATAATACCCTTGTAATTACCAGTTTGTAACTTACAAAATTGTCCTCGTAAATCACAAAAACACACACACTCACACACACTCACACACACACACACACACACACACACACACACACACACACACACACACACACACACTCTCTCTCTCTCTCTCTCTCTCTCTCTCTCTCTCTCTCTCACACACACACACACACACACACACACACACACACAGACAGCTGACTCGGAACAGTATAATGCTGTCTATGCAGGGGGCTCAGTAGGTGTTGAGACAGCTCCTCACAGGGAGGGTCCGTGTTCTCTGTCTGGAGTTCCGCCGGTCGTTCTGTCGGTGTGTTCTGAACGATTCTATTTTTGACCGGCGGAGATCCGCCATGACCGCGGACAGTGTGCGCAGAACCGGAGCTTCAGTAGCGCTCAATCTCGAGCATTGAACCTTCCGTCGGATATAAACATGTCCTGAGAGTTCATCAGAGAAGATGACAGTGAGTACAATGTGTACACGTTTATTTGAGTTCACTTGTGCTGATATGTCATGAGGATGTGTTGTCATTCTTGATGTTTTCAGGGTGGCACGTACTCATTATCATGTATTCATCAGCAAACTCAACGATTCTTTCGTTTTCATTCATTATTATTATTGATTATGAGACGTTCAGATTTAATGAGAGGTTTAAATATCAGTGTTGATCTCTTATTACGATCATCGAACGCATTCTGTTGTGCTTATAAAGACTTTATTACACAGCTGTAATGATTTATTGGCTCAGTGTTGTGCCACTGTGTGTGTGTGTGTGTGTGTGTGTGTGTGTGTGTGTGTGTGTGTGTGTGTGTGTGTGTGTGTGGTGTTGGGAATTCCGATTCATTTCAGCGAATCGCTTCGTTCGGACGAATCGTTTAATTGAACCGGTTTCATAAAAAAATACGTTTTTACGTTTCATTTGTCTGTTCATCATATTGTTATTAAGAACATTACTAAAAACAAGAACAGTGTTACCATTCATATTAATAATAATTCGAACGATTAACAGTATAAATTATACCCATTCTTTGAACAACATTGCTCCCATCTCACAGTTTTCTTATGTCATCCTTCAGCCTTGGATGAGTTCCAAACGCTTTGCGAATCGGTTCGTTCGAATCATTAAAATAATCAGTTTAAAAGAACTATTCGATTGCGAATCGGATATCACTACTCTTGGGATCGTCGATACCAATACCGATACTTCTGTTGAATACATTTTTTTTTTTTTTTTTTTACATTTATGAGCCTAAATAGAAAATGATTAGACTTCTGTTTTGTTTACCCTTACAAAAATAACCATTGTTTCACTACATTAACTATAGTTTAAGCATGGGGGGGTTAGTTAAACCATAGTTCCCACACAATTATCCATGGATACTACTACTACAATATTACTCTAGTAAAACCATGGTTAACTATTTGTTAAACCCATTATAAGAAACATCACCTTTAGATATGTTGTTATTTATTGTGAAGTCATTACTCTTGAAGGTATTGATTCCTGTTGTTTGAATGAGTCTTGTGACCGTGTGAACACTTGTCTGCTCCTGTCTTTCAGCTTGTTAAGATGAGTGGATGAAGAAACTGTTCCCATCCTGCACAATATTTGCTAATATAGCCTCATACTTTTTATTTCACTTTCAGGCTTATGATTATTGTTCATGGTAATATAGTAATATACCTAGTTTAAATAAAAAAAAATTAAATCAGTATTTTTGTTTGCAGATCGATATTGTTGATACAACATCAGTATCAGATTTTTCGATACTTTATGATTGATCCGCACATCTCTACACTACTCTAGTGTGGTGAGATTAAAAGCGGTTTCCAACACATCCATGTCCAGTTCTACATGTTTGGATTTCTTTAAATAGCTGCTTACATCTAAGACAGGGGTGGGCAACTATTTGGTAAAGGGGTCCCATCGGGCTTTAGTAGTGAATAGGGGGCCACATTGTATTCCTTTTGAGATATAATGTTCTGCATTGATTTGGTTTTTGTAACCTTTAAGCCCAGAAATATTTGTGTACTCAATTTTCTGAAGTGTATCTGTGACTAATGGGACTATTTTGCAATTGTCTAAAGTATTGTATTGCTCTACAAAGATAGATACTTTTCTATCAGGCATTAAAAAACAGAATAAAAGCTGAGATTATCCATTCATTTACTTATAACTTCCCTGTTCATTTATTATTCAGTTTTAATAATGAATATGATAAATGATTACTGCAAGAGTTAGATTAACATACAGGTGTGAGGGGACTTAAACATTTCTAAATTGCACAAATAAAAAATAAATTAACATATTCATCTCTGGCTTGCTTTGCTCGCATGTCAATGATTACTCCTCCGTGTGTCAATGATGCCCGAGATTTATATTTAATCACTGAGAAGGTTTACCTGCAAAGTAGCACCAAACATCACAAGCAGCCTCAAGAATGGACATAGAGTAGCTGTATAACACTTTTCCTTGAGCAGAATATTGCACTACAGATCGCTAAATTTGTTCAAAGTGGAAAGCGAGATAGAAATAGCGCACTCGCGTGCATGGTTGCCAGATTGCACAAAATAAGTATAACATTAGGCGGAATATTTTCAATTTGCACAAGTATAAATCTCAAACCGGGGGTGTTGCGTCTCTTATCTGGCAACCCTGAACATGTTAAACGCCTGTAGAGACGCATTAGGTCCCAATGCAAGTCAACTGAAATATCCAATGAAAATAAAAACGCTTTTACGAAATGCCATATGTTGCCCATGTCTGATCTAAGAAAACAAATCAAACACACCGAATGCAGGCTGGATTTCATGTCGGCATTAGCGATATAAACCCGGTGTCACGAGAGATTAAAAATCTTCAGATCTCGACAAGTGACGTGAGGACTCACAATCAGGGTGTCTTGAGCCATGAAGTGAGTATCAATCTAACATCCGTTATAAAGAGACTTATAAACCTGGAGTATTCATGTAGCCGATCCACCTTATTTTGTAACATGGAAGTTTACAGCGGCTGCATTTCTGGCTATTGTGAGAAAGTTCCATTGGCATTGACCGCAGTGTAAATAACTAGAAGGTTATAATATCACAGTTTGTGATCTTTACTTATAAACCATCACACAACCACAGGATGCAAAGCAGAAATATGTGCCAATGTCAGATATTTTTCTAACTTTAGCATTTATAGAAAAAGAGTAAGTACATCATTGACTTGTTGTGTGTTGAATTGAAGACTCGGTAATAAAATCTGCTTCTTACTTTACCGAGATCATGAGGATGCAGTCTTACTTGTCTCCTTGTAAACCTCCATTCATATGTACCTGCATAACCGATGATGCCTTTATTTGTTCATTTCCAAAGGTGATGTTTTATAATCCATGCTGAATGTGTGATCTGCGTGTCTGTTTACTATACACCGCTAAGAAAGAGAGAATGCTCTCTGAAAGAACAGAGTAAAATGCATTTATCATTGTGCCATTAAACAAGATGCAGTTTTGGTGCAAAGAAATTTGAAGCAGCATTTTCCCGGCATCTTTCTTCTTTCTGCTTGTTGTGTAATGTTTGTGGAGGCGTGTCAGACGGTACGGAGGACTGCAATTAATTCTGACAGTGCAACAGTGTGTGATTAAACAATGGCAAAATGTTAACTTTATGCGTTCAAACCAATGAGTTTATGTAATTAATGATAATAATATGTTGCCAGCCTGTAATATAACGCAGCATAATGTAGTATTTTTGTATATCTAAAATAGTTGGAAGTGGCTGATTACGGAAATGGTCCACATTCAAGGTTGATAATGGCAGCGCTCTAGTTTGGCTGAAAGATAAGGTTCAGTTCAGTCATGTAGAAATCGTTTGCAAATCTCTTTACGATGATTTGATGAGTGGTTCGGTGAGATTATCTATATACAGAATGTCAAAATGTTATATCACGGTGTTGTTCAGTGAAGCAGCTTTAAAATAACTTCTTAAAAATAACTCCTTCAATGGGTCAGGAACATTTCTGAAATGAATGATCATTTTGTTCATGTTTGCACTTGATTCCAACAATCTACATCAAACACACAGGCTAGATTTGTGGTGAACTGTATTTATATTTTACTGTCTACATTGTCATATTTCATGTTTGTGAGTATGTACACATTCTGACACACACTTTTATGAGCAGATATGTTCAATTTACTCTGTAAATGTTATTTATATGTGTTAATCCAGCAGCAACTCGTGTTATGTACACAGCATCAAGTTCTGAAAGATGTCATATTGGCCATTCGGTGAAGAGCTTATTTACGCTAGCGCCATCTTTGATTTTTAATGTGAATGACAATGAGGCTGTGAGGGATAGTCTTACCATCTCTTCAATGGGCTCTACTGCAGTTTAAAGTGTTTTAGATCATTCCAGAGACAAAACATTGATAAAATATCTGTCCAAGAACATTCAGTACACAAAGAACTCCAGACAACATGAGCTGTGGGAAATCACATGTGATCTTGGAGCTTTTTACTGCTTTATACCGTTTGTGCCATTGAAGAGATGGTAAGTCTGTCCAGTGGTGGATTTAGGCATGGAAGACTTGGGCAGCCACCCAGGGTGGCATCAACAGCTAACAAATTTTGTTGGCAGAAGCCTCGTTGTTATTTCCATTAAAAATCAAAGATGGTGCTAGCATGAATAAGGTCTATTTTTTACACATGTAAGAATATAAAGTCCAGATGAGATGCTTAACAGAGACAAATGTACTTGCATAGATATTCTGTAGAAATATAATTCCACCTTGCAATGTAAACAATCCATTTTCTATAGCTTCAACAGTTTTTAACTGTTCTTCTTTAGCTGTGATTAGGGATGTTGCGATTGTCCCGATTTGACAATCAACCGCAATTAAAATGGTCACAGTTATGAAACCGTAAGTAAAAACAGGAAAAAAAACAACCATGTTGTCTATTGAAATAGTTTTTTTTTTTCTGAAAACGAGTCTCAGTGTGGGTCAAACTACTTTCGCCATGCGTGTGTCCTGCCCTCTGCCTGGCTGGTCTGTGAGGCTGTTACTATGGTAACGGAGTTCACAAGGTCAGTGTCTATTTAAGGCGGAACTTCCAGCGCACGTGAAACTCTCAAAATGAAAACATGGTGGAACAACGCGATCTCCAGGAGACGTTTAAAAGAGGAGGGGTTCAGCTTTATATTGTGAATGCGAAAAGATTTCAGTGAGTGTAAAAGTGCTGTGATTATCCGGCTGATCGTTAGATTACTCAAAGACGGTTCTCCTAGCCTGACACCATTTTATTTTAAACACATGGTTTATTTTATAGTTGTTATTGGTTTTTGGATTTATTTTTCATTTATATTTTATTTATCGAAAGGGTATACAAACTTTTTGTTAAAAAGGTACAGTACATTTAGGTGTCAGAGGGCAGATAGAGAAAATTACACCTACTTAAATACAAGTACTTTACCTACTTGTTTTCAACTTAGAAGTAGGAATATGTATGTTAACTGCATGTCCTAATGAATGCTGCAATAACTGTGGAAGGTTTTATTGTTACATAATTGGTAAATTTGCAGATAATCTTAAAAATTGGGAAATCGTGATTTTATTTTATCAGACAATAAAAAATTCACATCGTGCCTTCCCTAGATGTGATATAATTCTGTATCAGTTCTCGAGCTATAGTCCTGAAGCTCCAGCTGTTTCATTCTTGATTGTTTGTCGTACAATGTAAAAACAAAAAATACAGTCAATCTATGATAATTTTGTGTTATATATGTCATTTTGATGCCTGCGTATTTTACGGTTCACAACCGTTTATTTTATTAAAGGATATAGACTTAATATACTAACTTTCTGGAACTATAAAAGTCTGCTTATTACTTTCAAATGTATTGTTAATCACCGTAGTAACTACAGAAGAACACACGTAAAGTTCATCAAGAGGGAATCTTTCTGGAGCAATAATTAACACAAAACACCAACACGGTAACACACGTGACACTAAAATAATGCAAACATTAAACTACATGTAACACTGAACACCTTGATGTACATAACTGATATTAAAAATAAGAAGAAACAAAACTATAACCATAAAATATAGTGAAATGTGATGGATCAAGCATAGACTTCTGGGAACACCCGATTATTGTGTTTCACCATCATTTTTACAATAGATTAGGAGTTCGGACGTGTGAATGGCGAGCTCTGTGCACTTGAATGCACAGCTGAATGGGCCGGCTCACTGAACATTAATTTGACTCTCCAAGGAAACGTAATGTTTTTTTTGTTTGTGTTTTTGTGCTGGTTCTGCCTGGCAGCTAGAGCTTGTTTTGTGGATGAATCTACACTTTCTTTGTGTTTATTCTGCCTATTGGCGGGAGTTTGTTTTATAGATTATCTTTTGTTGTGTAATTCTGTCTCACAAAATTTGTATAGAAGCACCGGACTTGAGCAATCTGACAGCAAAGGACTCTCGTAGGCATACATTGACTGTTTCAGTTTTGACGGATGGATGCCAGTTTGGAACTGCCATGCATGGGGTTGATGTGCACCTTTTTTTTTTTCTGTTTTATTTTTTTATTCTGGGGGAAGTGTGGGGTTTGATTGTTGCACTAATGTTGGAATATGGTCATTATAATTTTATTTTTGACACACAATCTATTTTTTCTAATATGTCAAAATGTAAAATGTTAATATGAGTGGATTGTCTCTCTCCACATGGAATGTGAATGGGTTGGGCCCCCCATAAAAAGAAGGAAGGTTATTTCTTAAACGTAAGAAATATGATATAGTGTTTCTTCTAGAAACGCATCTTTCCCTGCAGGAAACTGAAAAGTTTGTGAGGATATGGGGTGGACATGTTTTCTTGAGTGCTGGCTCAAGTAAGAGCAGGGGAGTCATTACATTGATAAATAAGCAACTCTGCATATCGCAACATTTTTCTTTCAAATGACTCATCGATGGCTTCCTCCCACGGGACTGTCAGCTCCACTATGTAGACACTTTGACAGGATTTGGACCAAAGGACCAGGTCTGGGCGCAGGTTGGTCGCTGCAATTTCGGGCAGGAAGGTGATCCTCTGATTTAAGTCTACCTGCATTTCCCAGTCCCGAGCTGCGTTTAGTGGGCATGAGTCTGGAGGCAATCGATTGATTGACCGTTTCTTCCCTTCCCGGACGAAGGATGTTGGTTGCCGGATGGTAGTCTGGGCTTCCTGGGGCATGGCGTTGACAGTTACCCTCTTACTCTCCAGTGTAGCAGCCAGGCACTTCAGCACTTGGTTGTGGCGCCATGTATATCTTCCTTGAGTAAGGCTGGTCTTGCAGCCCACCAGGATGTGTTTCAGGGTTGCTGGGGCAGAACACTGGAGGCAGGCTGGATTCTCTCCAAACCAGAGATGTAGGTTGGTTGGAGAGGGCAGGACATCATATGTGGCTCTGATGGTAAAGCTCAGCAAATTGGACTCCATGTTCCACAGCTCGCTCCAAGTGATCTTACTCCTTTCCACACCTTCCCAACTCATCCAGCGGCCTTGTTTGGCTTGGGACACCGCTCTTGCACACCTGTCCGCTTCCTCTTGGTGGCACACCTCCTCAACCACCAGACGCCGACGTTCAGCTGGAGTAGCCTTCTGCCATGTGGGTGTTGTTGATCCCAACCCTAGCCGATTTGGATGCGTCGTAGTGACCAGGACGCGTCGGGACACCTGCTGCAGGGGCACCCCTGGCCGTAGAAAGCAGAGGTCTGTCCAGGGTTTGAGTGTTTGGCGGCATGCGGGGGTGATTATCACACGGTGCGTGCCGTGGCGCCATGCTCGTCTCGGGACTCGAGTCTGAAGCCAGTGCTGAAGCGGTCTCATATGCATCAACCCCAGTGACTGCGTGACTGCAGCGGAGGATGCTATATGCCCCAGGAGCCTCTGAAAGAGTTTTAGAGGGACCGTTGTGCCTGGCTTGAACTTTGCGAGGCATTTCAGCACAGACTGTGCGCACTTGTTGGTGAGATGTGCGGACATTGAGACTGAGTCTAACTCCATGCCGAGAAAGGAGATGCTCTGAACCGGAGTGAGCTTGCTCTTTTCTCGGTTGACCTGAAGCCCCAAACGGCTGAGGTGTTTGAGCACCTGGTCTCTGTGAGTGCATAGTAACTCTCGGGAGTGGGCCAGTATGAGCCAGTCATCGAGGTAGTTGAGTATGCGGATGCCGGCTTCTCGGAGCGGGGCAAGAGCTGCCTCTACGACTTTTGTGAAGACGCGAGGGGACAGAGACATGCCGAGAAGGAGGACTTTGTACTGGAACGCCTGGCCAGCGAACGCGAACCGTAGGAATGGTCGGTGTCGCGACAGAATTGAGACATGGAAGTACGCGTCCTTCAGGTCTACCGCTGCGAACCAATCTAGGTGCCGGACGCCTGTTAAGATACACTTTAGCGTGAGCATTTTGAACGGGAGTTTGTGCAGTGCTCTGTTTAAAACTCGCAGGTCCAAGATTGGTCGTAAGCCGCCGCCTTTCTTGGGTACAACGAAGTAAGGGCTGTAGAAACCCTTCTTCATTTCGGTTGGAGGGACAGGCTCTATCGCGTCTTTGAGTAGAAGAGTAGCGATCTCCGTACGCAGGGATTGGGCATGTTAAATAACTTTTTGCACTGTACATAACGTACGGTATTTTTGTACTTTATGTAACAGATTTGTATTAGATTTGCACCATGTGTGTATGTATGAAGGTGTGTGTCTGTGTGAATGTACGTATATGTATAATAATTCATTTAATATTATCTATGTCTTGCTGCTGTATTTGTATTGTTTTTTGCATTGTTGTGCACTGGAAGCTCCTGTCACCAAGACAAATTCCTTGTATATTAGCCCTGCACAATTAATCGAAATAAAATCGAAACCGCGATATGACCTTGTGCGATTATTAAATTGCAACGGGCTGTGATTTAATGAAATAAATAAATAGTCTGCTCCCTTCAACGTTTATTTGCATTGCTCTGTGCAGTCTATATTAAATTAGAGCATTGTTACGGTGTTTTCAGAGCGGTTCTGTGCTCCACAACTCCCTCTCATGCTTAGAGTAACAGAAGTGCTCTGAGTTCGGTTCTGTTTGCTTATGTGTGCTAAACGCTTTATTTACACTAAACTGGCACGTCATGCGTGAAGTGGTTTTATTATTATCTCGTGTAGCAGCATCTCAGTCTCCACAAGGAACAGGTATCATAATAATAACGCAGAATACAAGATGGGGTATAATTCAAACATCTTTATTAAATGATTGCTGAGCAAACAGCATTAACAGTAACACCTGCAGAGCCCAGAAACATCTCTTCATTCTCCTGTCATTTGTTTACCTCATGAGAGAGCGTGTCGCACTTATTACACTCCTCATGGAAACAAGTGAAAGCGGAACTAATATTACCAACATCCAACACAATGAAAAGGAAGGAACGTACATATAATAAATCTATATCAAATATTGAGTTACTATAATATAATGCATTACTAAATTAAATATAATAAAATAATAAATACAAATAATTAAATTAAATGGTGAAAAACTAATCAAAATTTTCACTTTAAATGTAATTACACCAATGTGTTTTCAGTTCAACTTCAGTTTGACATTAAGCCTCATTCTTTAGGATATCTTATATACAGTAAAGAATAGTTTGTATAAGGCTACTAGTTTTAAGGCCTAGAATAATAATAAATTCAAAATATGTAAGTTCGTTTTTATATTTATAACATGAAGCAACACCATACAACCAAGTGCTGAATACCATCACGATTGAAAATGTAACACTGATTTCGACAGTTCAATAAACAAGTAATTCATATTAAGTCACTTACATTTTAGATGCAATATTGACTTTTTGTTCTATTTTAAAATAAAGATCCCAGCAGAAACGGAACGCAGCTCACAGTCAACCGTGTTTTCATTACAAAATGATTCAGTGTTTTAAACGAATCGGTTGAGTCAAAGATTCAATGACCCATTCATGAACGACTACATTATTCTTGATGAATCAGCTGTTTGAACGAATCGTTTGAACAAATGACTCAATGACTCGCTTAACGCCGCAGCCGCTTATCCCTTACCCACCTGTGGCCGTGACGTCCCTTGCTTGAGGCTATGGCTTTGGCAAGTAACGTTAGACCAACTAGTATCGCTGGAATGGCTAGCCTATGCAGTGTTGGGAGTTGGATCGACCTCTTGTGAACTGCTACACCCTGGGTCTTCTCCCCTTACCTCGCTGCTCTCTTCTGCCAACTTTGGTGGTCTTTGATTAAAGAAACGCCTTTTATCCATGGTAACTGTCACACGAAATAGCTCAGCATAGTTGTTAAAAAAAAAAAAACAGCTATCATTATTAAGCGCTACTATGCTTAGGACACAAACAAACATTCCCGAGCTCACTATCGACAAACCAATCAAATCCATTTAAAAATATTATTTTTTTAAATCAGACCAAACACATTTTTATTTTTATTCAGGAGTTTATTCATCATGTATATACAAAACGACAACATACCAACTTTTAACGAAAGTTACAGTAGCCTATTGATAAAACAAATATAAATAAAAGTGCAAACAAGCAAGGACTGGTGGTTGGTCGACTCCCGCGGGACTACTAACATTTACGATTAGATTTGATGGTTGAGTACGGTCGCGGGCGGTAATGGGTTGCGGGAGAATAAAACGATTCATGGGACTCCCTATCTAAATAAAACATCCAAAAACAAATACATTGTTATTCATCTATTGCACAAAAGCAATAAGAACATCTAAACAAAATAACGATTTACAGTCGCAAGCATAATAGACGGTGGGCCGAGGGCCCGTATCTGCTTTACTTTTCGAAATGGATGATCCCCATGGAGGGAGAACCTGAATTTGTAAAGTTGGGATGGTTGTTTTATTCTCAACGATATGAAAAGTGTTGCCACTCCCATTTATTGCACATTTTCCCCCGAAATCATAATGCACGACCGTAAATATGCAGGCAAACGCGGTTGCCTACTATATCAGTCGAGCCAATAGCGTGGCAAGATACTGACATAGGATTATTATTAACCAATCAGATGTAGCTTATTTAGAACAGCTGTTACACGGATGATTCAGCTGTCAGACACGAGCAGCATCTGCGGCGGCAGCACAGTGACTATCGTCAAGGACATTGTTTTTGTGATTGTAAGTATTCATTTAATTAGAATATGATATCTATAAAAAAAAACAATTGTTTTGTACACTGTGTTGTTCAAACATATGTAAGCGTCTCGTTAGTGTCGTTTTAAGTAGGGTAGTTTCAGCTGGCTAACTAGCAGTAGCTAGCATCATGCGATTACATATTTGATTTGGTGTAAAGTTTAAGTACTTAATTCTAACGGTAACACTTCGTCCAACTCACATAGGCTACAGCTCCACTGTATGTCCGTGGATAATTACCTCCGACTGTTTTGCAAACGTTCGCCAAAAACTCAAGGTAAACATGAACCTCTTGATGGTTAAGACATATTTAATTATGAGTTACTTCTGACATAACATTAAAGGGTCAGCAAGCAGCCAATATTATAACCGGAGAGCTAAGAGCTCAAGAAGAACGGCATGTAATAGAAATAAGATTATACTATCAAAGAACATAGGCTATCAAACAGAGCAGAGTTATAATGTACATAAACATCATTCAGATTTACTTCTGCAGGAGTAGCCAACACACAAACACACACCCCTCCCCACATGTGTATTTACAAAACCACATGTGCCCTAGTCATCTTCAAGTGACTTATTGTCACAGTTTACACACTGACAGAGGTTTGTACATGGCAGCTCATGCAGTTTACATGTGCATCTACCCTTAACACAATTTGTTTTTTTACATGAGCAGTGCACAAGTTCCAGTATGGCTTTGGAGCTGGCGGAAATGTCATCCAGTCCAATCCGTAGAAATCTCCTACCATCTTCCAGCCATGATTTACAGGAGGAGGAATGTCTGGCATGCACTCAAGACTCCTCCTGTGTACTGCAGCCTGATAGCTTTTCCGCTGGACCTTCATTTGCAGTTTCTTCAACTAATACTGCCTTCTCTCTTCTCCTTTGTGCTCGTTCTATCTTCATGATATTTGTGAAATGGCTGTAGCACTCCCTGTGGTAGCCAATGTTAGCTGGTTTGACTAACTGGTTTGTAGGTTCCTGGCTTTGTAACTTGTATGCCTGTACTGCCTCTTCTGCTATAAGACTTTCTCTGCATTCAAGGTCTTTCCACAGAAACACCGATTTAATAAATTTTACATGCAGCACTTCATGTTTTTGCCATTTCTTCCACAGTAAAAATGTGCGGGAAAAAGAGTATTGTCTGGCTCGTTTTTATCATAGACATAATAAATACATAGACGCCCAATTGCCCGCTGGAGCTTACGTCAAAGGTGCCGCCACATTGTGGAGGGCAACTTTCCCATAACTTTCATACCGGGAATTGAGAAAAATGTGTTTCGTGTGCTGCTTGGGGCTGTACAAATCGCCACACAATTGAAAACAGGTCTCGAGGAATTACCTTTCACAAGCAAGAGTGAACATTTGTTTCTGGTTGTATTTGGCCATTATATAATTAGTAAATAATTAGAAATTTCAAAATACTACTGTTATTGTGTCATGAAATGTAGTTTTAATAGTTTTTCAGTCGACAATGTAGTTGTCTAAGAATCAAATCTATGGTTTATTCATAAAGATAGAGCCTATTTAAAATTTTGATCTGACGTTTTCGGAGTGAGAGATCCAGGCGCTCAGCGCTCATGTACCCCACCTGGAACAGACTTACCTCGGCTAGTGCTTCTGACGTTTGCCGCTGGCTCTGATGTCTACTGGTTAAACATGAGATATAATTCGTCTTGTGTATATCTAACGGGCAATCTTTGGTTTCATTAATCTATAATTTGTTCCTTGGCAAATCGTTTTGGCTGAGGGCAAAGTGAAGTGTCATAACTTTATATTTAGGCTATTTTAACGTTGTATCCTGCTGTAGATGTCTATGGTTTTTATGATGTTGTGTTTCCAAGCAATACCATGGATCAAATGTGTGAAATCAGAACGGTATATTTATTAAAGATTACAACGAAATGACAGGACATCGTATGACAAAAGATGGTTACATAAAATAAAAACAGTGAAAATGCATAACGTTACCTCTACATTCACATTTTGTGTCAAACTGAATATGTAGCATAAGTGGGCAAAATGAGTTAACAAGTTCAATCTTTCCTGGGCTAAAATCACTTCTCGAAAAGATGTGCACAGACAGCAACTTCATATCAGCGCACCAGTGTGTTGACAAACGCGTCACCAACACCGACACTTTCCCACGCACGCTATTGGATGAAGGCAACAAATACGTCATGGATGTCGGACCCCACACATAGCCCGCCTGCTCTATTCGCCGGGAAAATAACCTGGAGAAAGTTATCGATATTATAGTAATGTGCAAAGTATGTGAGTGGCAACAATTTTTATTTGCTTTGTTGAGAAGTGTAGTGGTTATATATAAAAAACTGGGTTATCCATCCCCACAGATCGTCTGAAAACACGAATTCTCCCCTCGGCCCACCGTCTATAAGTAGATGTTCTCATTATAACGTGTTTTTGCAGCGTTGTGCAATGTAGCCAATCACAGACATATGTGTTGATTTCTAAAACGCAATGGCCAATCAGATGCATTTCAGATCAAATCCACTCACCGCTCAAAACTTTTTTGTTCAGTGCTGAATTCTGCATGCTGCATAATAAAAGAGCTTTGTGAGATCGCGATGAAATGAGATGTGAGACGTGACGTAGAGTTGATGAAGGGAGACCGGATCATCCAGGGCGGGCACTAGTGACTCACAGGGTGGGCCAGGCCCCCCAATGCCCGCCCATGGCGCCGGGACTGTCCCCGATGGAGGGAACGAGACGTTGTGTCAGAGAAGCGACACTAGGGGTCTCTCTTGAGCACCGATATATACCTCTGTTCTATGAAAAAAGGCCAATGAGAAGTTGGCAGACGGTATTTGCATATCCCGCCCCCGGACATACGGGTATTTAAGTGGGGCGAATTGGGAGTTCATTCAGGATTTTTCTGAGGAGCCAGAAATGGTCCGGCCACAACAGTAGCTCGGCTCAGCAACGTGGCGGGGAAGACACAACGTCTCGTTCCCTCCATCGGGGAACAGAGGTTACATACGTAACCTAGACGTTCCCCTTCTGTCGCTCTCTCCACGTTGTGTCAGAGAAGCGACACTAGGGGTCCACTTTTAAACGTGCCATGCGCTGAGCCGTGTACGTGAACGTGCAAAGGCGACCAGCTGTATCAGTCTGCATGTACCCTTCCCCAATGCCCCATTAAAGCCATCAGAATCCTTCTGGTTACCCTGGAGGGGGGCCAAGCCTGGCTGGGCCTCTTTTCTCTCTATGTTTCTCGCATATAGCAACTACGGCCGGGGCCCTTACATGTATTAAGGGAAGCGGGTCTTACCCCGTTTCCTATTCTTTCAGGGGGAGAAGACCCTGCGGAGACCACACCTACCCTGCAGGGGAGGCAAAGAGTGGCGAATACATGGCCGCTTAGGACCTATGTGGGAAAGTTGGCGTGGTGGTAGATCCAGCCTTGTAGAGGGGGGAAGCTTACAGCACGGTGACCGTGGCAGCTGTAACTGCCTAAGGGAGACAGTACCGTGGAATTACACACAGGGGGAGTCCGAACAGGAGGCCTTAACATGTGGAGCACCTATTCCAGTACAGGGTAGATTGAGTACCTGTAATGGCTTGGGTCGGCGAGTTCCTCCGCTGAACTGCGGACCCAAAAGGGCTAGGGAGGAATCAACCAGGGACCCGAGGATGGGGTCTCCTGGGAACAAAGGTGCACTATTTTACCTCGGCTGAGAGAAAGGGCGCTAGGTGCAAGCGATTCACCTGACCAGAACGTCAGCGTGTTGTAACATCAGAGGTGGAGTAATATCTTCTGAAGAGATCGAATGGATATCAAATTATAACAGCTCATTTACAGTACATTATCAGAAAGCTGTTTATTGTGAAAAAAGTCTGCTTAAGACATGAAATAGACATTTACGTTTATGCATTTTGTAAGTGGAGTACTCTTTACTAAAGCGGTTCCTTCAGTAAGCAGCTCCACAGCAATGTAATTTTTCCTTGACGCTGCTGTTAATAACAAACCTGACATCTGAGGACTACTTTTCTACTTCTGTTCTCCATTGTTTCGCTTAATTTTCACATTTCCTTTGTTTTCGTGTATTTGTTTTCATTGCGACCTGTCACAGCATTGAGCTGCAATAGTGGGGTCCCTATCTATCACTTTCTCAAAGTTGTGTTGATGTAGTGACACTAGGGGTCACCCTTGGGAGCCCCAAACACCTCTGATCTTTGACAAAAGGCCAATGGGATTTGGCAAGTGGAATTTGCATGCCACTCCCCCACACATACAGGTATAAAAGGAGCTGGCTTTCAACCACTCATTCAGATTTTTTCTTGGATGCTGAGCAGTTGTGTTCAGCAAGCTGAATATTGGATATAATTTCCAGTGGAGTGGTGGTGGTGGTAGTGGGCTAAAGCACATAACTGTTAATCAGAAGGTTGCTGGTTCGATCCCCACAGCCACCACCATTATGCCCTCCAGGCAAGGCACTTCAATCCAGGTTGCTCCAGGGGGGTTGTCCCTGTAATAAGTGCTTTGGATAAAAGCGTCTGCCAAATGCATAAACGTAAATTTAAAAATAAGGTGCATTACAGTGGTTTCTCCCCCTCTTGCACTGGTGCTGTGCATAGAACGCCCCTGGTGCTTCAGGAGCTAAAAGAGTATATTCTTCCTACTAAAAGAATATATTTCCTTTCTAAAAGAGCGGCACTGGTGGAGCATCTTTTTAAAGACGCCTTTCCGTATGTGTATTATTCCTGGTTGCGGTCGCAACCTCTCCATCTCATTTGGAGCTCGCGAAGAGAATTAGCTCTCAATCGCAGCATTGGAGAGCGGGCTCAACCAGCCTGGTCCTGGTCAACCAGCGCGACGGGTTGGGTAGTGACAGGTTGCTCCGCGCACCCGGCAGTGGGTGGGTTAGTGACTGAGGAGGAGGTCCCATGTAGGTGTGCTCTAGACTCGTCAGAACTGGCCAGCCAGCAGCAGCATTTGTGGGTCCGGAGGCGAGGGGTCCGTGTCCGGGGTGCGGCACCGGGTTGCCGTGAGTATGGAAATTTCGGGCCAGATGACCCAGAAAATGAGAAAATCACTCTCTGCAATATGTGGGTACTGCAGCCCAAAGGGGGTACGGCAAAGAAAATAACTTCAAACAAGGATTCTCCTCCCGGCCCTCCACCGGTGGACAGAGTGGTCTGTTTACCAGCTCCAAACGTCTCGTTCCCTGGGTCATCCATCTCAGGAATGCTTGGGAGACTTCCAGGTCCTCGAGGACATTCAAGAGATGGGGGACATGCCAAACGCTGCCTCAGATACCCTTGGCGATCAGACGGAGCACTGCAGCGTGGCATGATGTAGGAAATCCGTCTGTTTTTTCACCGCCGAGAACTGCTGGGCGAATTCATCGACATGTCGCCAAATAGGCTGAGACTGAGAAAGGGCCATTGAGAAAATGGGCTTTGTCTACCTCCAGCATCTCGACCAGGTTCAGCCATAAGTGATGTTCCTGGACCACGAGAGTGCCCATCGCCTGCCCGAGTGTCATCGCCGTGACCTTCGTGGCCCAGAGGGCAAGGTTGTTTGCGGAGCGCAGTTCCTGCAACACGTTGGGTTCTGGACTACCCAAGTGCAGATCTTTGAATGCCTTGGCCTGATGAACCTGCAGGAGGGCCATGGCATGCACGGTGGAGGCGGCCTGTCCGGTGGCGTTGTAGGCTTTGGCGGTCAGTGATGACGTCATCCTACAGGTCTTGGAGGGGAGCACTGGGTGATCCCGCCAGGTCGTGGCGTTTTCTGGACATCCAACCTCCGAGTACCCATGGGCCGCCCCGCCGTCAAGGGTAGTGAGAGCGGATGAGCGAGGAGGTCCGTTGTGGGCAGTGAAATTTGCCCTCCTCAACCTCGTCAGCTCATCATGCACCTCCAGGAAGAAAGGGACTGGAGGGCATGGCTGTGAGACCCGAGGAACCAATCGTGAGGGCTGCGGGGATTACAGAGGGTTCCAGTCCAACCACATACTGAGGCAGGCCCGGGCAAGCATGTTGGCCATCTGGGCGTCAGCCTCAGACTAGGCGTGCCGACCCGAAGGTTGCAGTCCAGTCGAGTCTTCCGTGTCATACGCCGGAATGCGCTCCGATACAGCGGTGAATCCATCATCCAGCTCGGGGGGCTCGAGGGAGTAAAAAGACTTGAGTCAGGGCGGAAGTCAATTAGCTTGCCGGGGGGCGGGTGGTTTGTAGGGATCTATCCGATGAAACCGAGTCCGCTGCCATCCCCAAATGGCCTCCATTGCCAGCCGGGTCATCATTGATCCTGTGGGAAGGAGCGATGCGGGGGGTGGCTGGAGTGGCGTTCCTCTATAAGAAGGAAAGCCGCGACTGAAAATTTGCCATGGTTAAGTTCTCGCAGTGATAACATGGACCATCTGCAAATGCTGCCTCAGTCTGTGCCACGGCCCAGACACAGGATGCAGCGTCTATGACAGTCAGGAGAGGAGAGAATTCGACCACATCCAGGAACAACACAGGGACGGAAGGCATCTTTACAAAGATGCGTCCTGAAAAGGATGTTCAACGCCAGCTGTGTGTTTGCTCTTTTGAGAAATAAACAATTTTAAGGAAAATACTCTCTTTTTAGAAGCGCCCAGGGGCAAAGCTACACTGCTGTGCTGAGAAGGAGAAAGCCGCTGACCAAAAACATGGAGCATGAGTGTCCAAACTTGACTGGAAGGTCAGGATGAAACCAAACTTGACTGGAAGGTCAGGATCAAGACACCATGCTCCGGAGATGAAACACAAGACAGTCCGAAGAGCACACGGCAGGGGGAAAACCGAAGCTGTGTGCTCACACGAAGACAGACAACGAAGCGCCCAGGGGCAAAGCTGCACTGTTGGGCAGAGAAAGAGAAAGCCGCTGATATGCGCCATAGATCCAACAGCAGAGGCTCTACAGAGGTGAGTGGAACAGTAGTGATCTCAGCTCGCTGATTGCACATTTGCTCTGCTCCGAAGAAGAAATATGAATGAACAGATGCACGATTCCTTCCTTTTATACCCTTATGTCCGGGGGAGGGACATGCAAATTCTGTCTGCCAAATTCTCATTGGTAACTGAGGCCTTCAAGAAAGTCCCCTAGTGTCGCTTAATTCGACACAACGTCGAAGTGAGTGACAGACAGGGAACTGGAGACAGGACCGAACAGACCAGGTAGGAATCAGAATAAACCGACTGACATAAATTAGGTCACACACGCACACACTTGACCAACTGGAATAAACTAAATATGATCTGACCCTGGACAGCCCACACAAGGAGAATGAAATAGGGAGAGAAATCAACAGGTTAAAGAGATTGGGCAGGTGAGACTCATAAATAGGCAAACAAGGAGTGGGGTATGACATCAGACAGAGAGAAAAGCAGTGATACAGAAACAAAACAAAGACACCTGCTAAGACATGCCAAATGGCATGAGCGTACATCGCCTAGACAATAAGGCAATACACGTTCATGCCAACCGGCAAACAAGATGAGGGAATGCGTAGCGACTGCAAAAAAAGCGATGCCACGCATTCTCATACTAAACAAAACCTGAGTTTACATCTCGAGGTAAATGCCATTCGATGCACGCAACAGGCAACAAAAACAAGACTGGAAACCTGTGCAAGAGTTGGGACACACACACCTGAAATCTCTGACCGAAGTGACTGAACCTCAGCACAACCCGTAGACAGCTCACGAAGCGCAAAGAGAGTGCAACACACGTCTGCGGCTGATAGAGACATACACAAAGACAGACAGAAGATGGAGCATGAGTGTTCAGATCCCGTCACAGACCGTGTGCACCCATGTTCACGAGAGACAGACATAAACTATTGACGCGAGTGCATGCTGCCAAGATGAAATAAGCACGATGAACTCACGTCAAGAACAGACAGAACATGGAGCATGAGTGTCAGGATCCCGACACAGACTGAACCAGAACCAGACAGGGAGGTCAGGATCCAGACACCATGCTCCGGAGATGAAACACAAGACAGTCCGAAGAGTGCACGGCGGGGGGAAAAAAACTAAGCTGTGCGCTCACACGAAGACAGTAAACGAAACATGTTTAATGTGATCAAACATGTGATCACGATGCCACTGTCTGGCATTTTTGTCTGTCAGACAAAAACCCAGACTGACAGAGTGACAG